>NC_056746.1:1236616291-1236751291 GCF_019279795.1 Protopterus annectens
ACAAAAACTAATAGTTTGCTCTGTGTGTGCACCGTTAAACTAATACTTTGAAACGGTGCATTATCAAAATATTGATCACCCATCCTCGAATGTACATATTGGTGCCTCCATTATGTGAAAGCCGTAATGCCAATTCCTCAAAATAGCAAAAATAAAAATAAACTAAGGTTGACATTTCTGACCGCTCCACACCACAAAACAAGTGCTACCATGGGTCAAAAAGAGAGTGAGATTTTGCATTTTGGAATATCCGTGTTTGACATCAACAGTCGCAGTTCACTTTAGTGGTGTTGACGAAGGGTGATCGACATTTTGAAAATAAACCTGTTGAAATGCCTTTTAAATTTAATTACAGCATTCAGTCTTCCTGGCTAGGAGTCTATCACCATGGCATATATTGACTTGGCAATATTTGCCCATGCTTCCTTGCAAGAGTGCTCCAAATCAGATTGCGAGGACGTCTCTTTTGCACAGCCTTCTTCAGATTACCCAACAGATTTTCTATTGGTTTTAGGTCTTGGGCCCTGGCTTTGCCATTTCAAAACTTAAATTTTCTTCTGGTGAAGCCGTCCTTTTGTTGATTTGGATATATGCTTGAGATCATTGTCATGTTGAAAGGTGAAATTCCTCTTCATCTTTCTAGCAGACGCCTGAAGGTTTTGGGCCGTAAGTGAGTGGGGTTTGGAACTGTCCAGAATTCCCTCCACTTTGACTAAAGGCTCAGTTCCAGCTAAAGGAAAGTAACCCCAAAGCATGATACTGCCACCACCATGTTTCACCATGTGGATGGTATTCTTTTGGTGATGCAAAGTGTTTTTGTGCCAAACATAACCATTTGGAATTGTGGCCAAAAAGTTCAACCTTTGTCCATCAGACCATAACACATTTTCCCACATGCTTTTGGAAGACTTGATGTATTCATATGTTGTCCCTATCTCACCTTCCTTTCTGTTTGGGTTCGGAGCTGAATTCTGCTCCGACTCTGCCACATACTATAGCTCGATAAGTCTCTACTGGCTCGAGGCTAACCCCTATCCCAACATGCCTAGTGGTAGCTACCCATATCTCGTTTGCTGCTTTCAGCGTTGAGATTGTCTTCTGCTGGCTCAGGCTAAGTAGTTTTTTTCTTGTGCTAAATTGTGAATATTGACATTTTTCGGATAGCTTTTTGTATACCGTAATGTTAGTCTAACTTTCCTTATATTCTGCTACCCCTCTCTAAAACCTTTGGTTGTTTGTTGCTTTTGTTGTGGCTGTCATTTCCATGGGCCTTCCTTGCCTTTGTGATCCCTGTCAGCAGCCCGTTTAAGTTAGAGGGCTTCCTCCTGTTTTCCATCCCTCCTTTCTACTTTAAGGAGAAGCCATTTTAGTTAGAGGCTCTTCTTTCCTTGGGGGAAGTAGGCATTTAACCTAGAGGCTACCTCATCTTTCCGCCTTACTTTTTTTTAAAAAAAAAAAGTTTGTCAGTTGTGTTAGCTTGATTGTTGTTTTAGGTACTTTGCCATGTCCAAGGAACCAAAACCATCAGGGTTTAAAAAATGCAATGCATGTTGCCAAAAAATGTCCCTTGCGGATGGGCACATGAGTTGCATGTACTGTTTAGGGGCTGTTCACCTGCAGGACTCTTGTTCCATCTGTCATGGCTTTAGTGCACACGTCCTGCAGGAGAGACGAAACAAGCTTTTTCTATGATGTTTATTAAAACCCTCCTTTGAAGCTGCATCTGGAGAAATTCAGCCTGCAGAAAAACAGGATGATAAACCTGCATCTTCGTCGGCTCCATCCTCAGTGCCGACCAAATCTCAAGACCAGTCTTCCGAACCTTCTGAGCAGACACTTGGCTCCGATAAGACTCTCTCCAGCGGCACCATCAGCAGTCTGAGAGCTGTCCTGGACTCTCAAAAGATCTTGGTCCCCTTCCTCAGAGCTGGTGAGATTTGTTCCACAGTCTCCCATTTTACAATAGGCGGCAGGTAGTCACCGGTGTTCTGCACAATCCTCTCTGTCATCCAGTAACATTTCGGATGATTACGTGGAGAGGGTTGTGAAGACACTGCTCAAGACACCAGTATTTGCAAAAATTGGTGTCGAGCCCAGCCCAGAAGGAAGTGTTGCCATCTACCCAACCAGTCTTTTCATAGATTCCTCCTCCGACTGCATCCAGTTTGGAGCCGGAGTGCATGGAAATCGTGGTGGTGGAACTGTCTGTTCCGACAATCCTAGGTTTGTCAGTTACGACCACCGCTGTCTGTCGAGGGATCTGGGGGTGATTTGCTCTCTCGTTGGCTGCGAGGTGGGGAGTGGGATCGGACCCTTGTCTGACCCCCTTCCCTCTTGGTGCTTCGGCACAGGTGAGCGCGTCTCTTACATCTGCATCGGAGCCATCGCCCTCTGTTCGGAGGAGATCTGCAGGTTCTTTGGAGTTAGTTTCGTGACTGCGGTGCCTTCGAGGTGATGGAGTGTGCTGACTGCTGAGACCTCTCCACCCTCTGCTTCATTGTCTCCTTCCCCTTCTATACCGGTGTCTGCCTTGGAATCTTCCATCCACCCCAAGCATAGGGAACCTGTGACCCCAGACACCGAATTGGGTGACCCCACCTCTTCTGAAACCTCCCCTGAACATGCCTCTGAGGAGGTTCCTTGAAAGTAAATGTGCAAGAGGAAGATTTGGACTCCCCTGAGTCTGTCACCTCAGACACAGACTTGGAGGAGTCAGAAGGGTCCCCCTCTGAAGATGTCTTGTTTTCAGACATCCTGAAATCCTTAGAGGGGTAACTGGAAGTCTCTTGCCCCTTTTGAGGATGAGTCAGTGTACCTGTATGCTTTTCGTTCCCGACCCTCCATCTCTTGGGTGTCTCAACCTTTTAACCCACTTTTAGCTGTAGTAAGTCAAAAGGTGTGGAGCTCTCCAGAAACCATGGAAGCAGTTCCGCGGAGGCCCAATAAATTTATAACTGCCCCTGAAGATAAACCATTCCTTTCAAAAGGAGTGCCTGTTGATGCTATGGTGGTGGCAGCAGCCACCAAGAAATAACTTGCAGAAACTTCCTCTTCTGTCCGTCCGCCTAACAAGGAGTCCTGGACGATGGACAGGTATGGGAAGTGTATGTTTTCATCAGCAGCGGCCTTTATACTCAGGTCGCTGAGCTACTTATCACACTTTACAAGACTTCAGAGGGATCTCCTTAAGGAGTTAGGCGATTACCTTCAGGATCCTACAGCTGAGGGAGCAGGGAACAAGACTGCTAACCAGCTTGCGACCTTGACCTCAGTTAACTCCTCCATGCGCCTGATTTCTTACATGGCAGATGGACCGAGTAGGGCTGCAGCCACAGGAGTTGCTCTGCGGGGACACTCCTGGATGCGCCTATGTCAATTTGCGGAGCCCTTCAAGTCCTTTACAAATGCCCCCTTTGAAGATGGCTCTTCTTTGTTCGAGCCTCAAGTAAGAGAGACTTACCAGGTGTGAACGAGATGGCAAAACTCTGCCATGGGAGTATGTTTTCCACTCCTTCCAGACCTTACCCCAATGGTCAGAAGAGTGGTAAGATGTAGTTCCAGAAATCCCACGGAGCTTCGCCTGATACGTGGAGAAAATTGTATTTCTTGACGTTTACCTTTTGAGAGGTTTACCCTGGACAACACCTCCAAAAGCTCGCTCTGCTAGATCCACTGCTATATCATCTGCTTTCTGGGTCAGAACTTCTATTCATGATATTTGTGCTGCAGCCACTTGGTCCGCTGCTCATACTTGTAATGAACAATAAATGTTGTATATCTAGAGATACAGGGCTGCCTTTGGTTCTGCAGTACTCTAGAACATCCTTCCCTGAGGGCCACCCAGGGTTATACTAGCTGGGGACTCTGTCCCATTCATTGAAGAATGAATGAAAATGACATCAGATAAAAAAAAGTTGTATACTCACCATAACAATGCATCTGTGTTGTCCATTTTTATTATTTCTCAACTTCCCACCCCCTTTCCCCCCTCTTGTTTTTTTGTGATGTGATATTTTTGGAGCCACCATTCCTATTGAGCCCCTGTTCTGTTCCTTTTCTTGTTATAAGCTATATTCTAGATTGATATATAGTGCCAGCAAACTCTGAGGTAATACTGCAGTAAGGGGCATTGCGGGTAAGGGGAGGAGCTAGAGAGTCTGGAAGAAAAGTGGCCAAGTTGGATCAGAGACCCATTTGTTGTGGAAGAATGAAAAGGGACAACACAGATGCATAGCTTTGGTGAGTACATAACTCTTTAGTCGGTTTATCACTGCATAACATTTGGTCAATACTAAGTTTTATTTTTGTACATACTTGGTATTTGTGCCATACTGGACATTATACTACTTGTTTTTCTGCTTGCTTCTATTGGAATACCACTTTCCACTTGGCTTATCCTCCTTGAAGTTGTTTTGGTTAGTCCTAGCTGGTGACTTCTTCGTACCACCAGGTTTAGATAGTCACAACAAGGGTTTGTACGGCTCTGGAGACCTTTAGATTGGTTTCTGGGAAATGCAGAGAGGAGTTGTAAAAGGATCAGGTTAGTGTGGTAGGCCTCATGATGGCCATTTTGTGATAAAAAATTAAAAGTATAATTAACTGCACATGGAGTGATTTTTGATGTTTTTATATGTCCGAATACCAAAAATAGTAAAATACATGTTTTTGAAGTTTAAGCTGGAATTTTCCTTTATAAATGTACTACTGCAATGTTTTAAAGTGTTGTGGTACCCAGTGGCTTGGCAAATGACTGAAATCAGGAGCAGCCTACCTATCCAGTAGATGGTTCGGGTAAATGAATGAGTGAAAGGATTAATTTTATTACTGCTGTGTGAGAGCCCCTTCCCCTGAAAGTTGCTACCTTTTGATTTCATGGTTTGGCCTTGGGGTTGATTGAGGTAAGGAGACTGAAAAAGGGGATTTTTTAAAAATGATTGGGACTGTAGACCTGCATGCCTTGTCCTTTATTCTGTAGGACCTCATGGTTTCTTAAATTTTCGCCCTTGAAATCCATTTGGCTTGTCAAAGGGCTTCCAGGGCTCTGCCTTTACTGCCCAAGTTGGTAAACTGAACCATTCAGATCCTCCAGAGTTTTCAGAGTGATGGCCATTGCTGTAGTGGCAAGTATACTCACACAGCTGTACTGCAGGTGTCGCTCTTGAAGATGTTGAGTCCTCTTTGTACTGCTTTGGCTTTTGGCTCTTAGTAACTCTATATAACGTGTTAATGTTTGGACTCTGTTTTTAATGTGATTTTGCCAGAGTAGTTTAAGAATGTAGAATATTAGCAAGATGTTGTTGAATCTTAAATGCAAGTACAATGCTGTAGTTTTTGAAATTATAGCATTTATTTTGAAATCCTTGTTTGTAACGGTAGTGTGAATTCTTTGTAACAAATGTAGCATAACTGAAACCGTGCATGTTACTGGCTGCTTTGTTTCATGCTTTAGAAACAAATGGTGATAGTAGATGAGCTTTTGCTGCAGTTTGCTTAGAACTGCTCCTCGGTATGCAACTGAATGATTTTGCTTCATGCTGTAGAAGGAGATGGTTGTAGATGAGCTTTGCTTTAGTTTGCTTAGTAATTGGTAATGTCTTTAAAGTTGTTGCAGTAATATATTTTTGTCGTCTTTGCTTGTGTCCAGTTGCTGACTCGAGTATTTAATATCATGCGAGAGAAAAACCCTGACATGGTAGCAGGGGAAAAGAGAAAGTTCGTTATGAAGCCGCCTCAGGTTGTGAGAGTAGGAACCAAGAAAACCTCATTTGTCAACTTCACAGACATCTGCAAATTGTAAGTTATTTTTTTAGTTATAATCCATTTGAGTTAATTGGCTTGTCCTAAGGACCACTTGCATCTTAGCCTGATGTTTCTGAACATGCCATGCAACCTTTTTTTCTTTCTGAAACTTTCATCATTTCCAGTGTCTTAACTTTTTGTGGGTCTGCTTAATTGTCTCCTGATAGTGTAGTGATCATCTTGGAGACTAAGATATGATAATGTGTCACTGATTTAACTGTAATGCAGTATCTGGCAGAAAGGTTCATAGTTGTAGAGTAAAACCTCTGCTCCACACCATAGAAAGAAAGCTGGAACCCTGACTACTACCTACACATTCCAAGTTTGAGTAGTGGCTCAAGAGATGGAGGAGGTGGGCAGGGGGTGGATCAGAGAAGTATGTCTTGCACATCCTGTGAGGAGACAGAGGTAGTCTGATGTGGTGCACAGTTGGATCCTGCTGGGGACAAGAATTTGGCACGCAGTGCTTAGACCAAAGATGTACTTGGTGAGGAACTAACTTGCTGAGCACAACTGGTCAGGAATTTACCTTAAAAAACTTAAATGCCAGTATATTTTATTTTTTTTTTTTTTTTTTTTTTGCAGAGGAGCGTCCTCCTTAGATGCATATGTGGAGGACAAGCCCTCCCACACACCTTGAACTTGTATATACTAACTCCACAATTGCAGCAACTTGGAGAAAGGAAATTTGTGAAAACTAGAAAACTACAAGCGACAAAGTTATTCAGTGACAGGGAATTGAGCTCATCTGATAGAACAGTGTCCAGTCTGCACTCAGGAAAGTATAGATAAGAGATTTCGCATGCATCATGTTTTGCAATGCTGGTGTCTCCTAGTAACTAAGAGATTTTAAGCTTACCCTACTGACTGGTAGCGTTTTAGAACTCAAATGAGGGCTGCTGAGTCCGATAGTGTCCTGTGTTTTTAGTTATTACTCAGGGCCACTGTTTTTCCATTTTCCACCAAAATCCTGTAAAATGCTAAAATTGATAGCAAGTACAAAAATAAAGGAATTTAACAGGTTCACAATGATGCCTTGGGCGCAGGGTATGGGGGTTGTAGACAGGATCACATCATGTGCAGGAGAAATGGCAACCACAGTTCCTGAAAGAACACCAACCTGAAAGAAATGAAGTCTCTTTTGCAAGCTCTTCAGATTTTTGTCCAACTCTGGAGACCAGGACCACTCATAGTACACAGACAAAACCACAGTCATGTCGTACATAAACAGGAAGGCACCAGGTCTTACCAACTTTGCCAGTTATTACAAAAGGCTTGGAATTTGGCAGCACAAATGAACATCTTGCTCACAGCTGCAGATGTACTCTCTCAGGACAATGTGCTAGAAGACTGCTTAAGTGACACTGTGGAGGATCCCCATGAGTGGACCTTGACCAGAGGTCTTTCACAGCACACTTTAGTGAGGCCAAGAAGAGTGACACCTTCAAATAGACCTCTCTGCTTTGTCAGGCAACCATCAGTTCCCCTAGTTCGGAACAAAGGATTGTTGTCCTACAGCCTGGAGAAGAGATGCTTTCTCTTTCCATTGACCGGGGAAGTTCCTGTATGCTTTGCCTCCTCTGCCTCTCCTTCAAAAAATATTCCTCTAAGTGCAAAAGGACACACCCATACTCCTCTTACTAACTTAATTCTGGCCAAGGCAATATTGGTTCCCCTTCTATTTCACCAGGAAAAGGAAATTACATTAGAATTCATCTGCAGCTGGACCTGATGTCTCAGCAAAAAGGATTGCTGCTCCACCTGAATCTTCATCCATCAGCCTGATGGTATGGATGATAGTATTTTAATCCCTCAAAGATATCTCATCTCTGAAGAGGTGGTATAAGTCCTACAACAGGCTAGGAGACCTACTACCAGGAAATCTTACACAGCTATGTGGAAAACGTTTCATTTTGGTGCCACAAACATAGTCCGGGTCCACTCTTGACACAGTTTGCTACAGTACTGCAATACCTCTGTTAGCTTCTTTGATCAAACTTAGCCTGCTCTTCCAGTATAGCTCATTTGTCTGCTGTCCATGCTTGCCCCTCTCTTAGCCCTCCACTTATGGCTAGGCTGGAGGTCGAGCTTTTCCTCCGTGGAGTTCTGCATCTTAACCCCTCAAGGAAACCCATCCCTTTTTCTTGGGATCTTCCTTTTGTGCTAGAAAAGCTTACTTTGCCTCCCTTTGAACTAGTTTCATCTGCTTCTGTGAAATTCTGTACTTGAAAAACCATCCATCTGATGTGCTAATCTTCATTCATTCATGAAGGATGGGTTTCTGTTCCGTCTTCGGAACTGACTCGGCCGATATCCAAGCTTGCGCCAGCCAAAAACTCTGGAGCTAAAATTACCATAGTGTCCCTCTCCCTGTTTCCCTAGATCTCGTTTGCCACGTAGACTTCAAGACATGTCAGGCCAGCTCTCAAGCCAAGTGTTTTTAATTTGTTTGAAAAAATTTAACTTTTAACGTCAAGTTTCTTAACCTTTTCAGCAAAGATTTTTATAACCTTTTTTTTTTTTTTTTTTTTTGGTGCGAGTGAATTTTTTTCCCTTTTTACCGTTGGTATTTGTGTACCATCGTTGGTACAGGTCCCTCCCTTCTATACTTTGATATTCTCTCTACCATCACTGGTATTTCTCTTGCCCTTTCTTACCCTTTGGTTATATCTTTTTACCATTGTTAGTATTAAAATATATATGCATATATCTGTGTGTGTGTACATATGTATATATAAATCTATATCTGTGTGTGTGTGTGTATGTATGTATATATATATATATATATATATATATCTATATATATATATCCTAGTTGCAACGGAAGTACGGTTCATCGAACCATACTTTTGCAGACCCGCTTTAGCGAAAGTGTATTGTATCGAAAATGCACTTTTGCTAAAGAAAACGGACAAAAATCATGCAGTTTGCATGTAACATTAGTTGTACATCGTGTAGTGTTTATGTACAACTAAGCCAACTCTTGTTGAGATCATGGTACAGTGGGGATAAGGGAATATTCTCTTTCACCCCCACTGTAGTGCGATCTCTGATAGAGAATTTAAGTAGGGGGGTGGGGGGTTTGCCCCCCCTGCATAATGGTGTTTACTGTGTTTTTTTTTTTAGTTTTTATTTTTCCGCGAAAGTGCATGAGATGTATATGTATGCATATATACATACATGTATATATGTATATACATATATATATATATATATATATATATATATATATATATATATATATATATATATACACATACATGTATATATGTATGTGTATATATATGTGTATATATATATATATATATATATGTATATATGTATGTGTATATATATATATATATATATATATGTATGTATATATATATATATATATATGTATATGTATGTGTATATATATATATATATATATATATGTATATATGTATGTGTATATATATATATATATATATATATATATATGTATGTGTATATATATATATATATATATATGTATATATGTATGTATATATATATATATATATGTGTGTGTATATATATATATGTGCATATATATATATATATGTGCATATATATATATATACGTGCATATATATGTGTGTGTGTGTGTGTGTGTATATATATATATATATATATATATATATATATATATACACACACACACGTGTGTACAGTATAGATACACACTATAAAAAGTGTACACACCCTTGTTAAAATGCCAGGTTTTTGTAATATAAAAAATGAGACCACAATAAATGATTTCAAAACTTTTCCCACCTTTAATGTGACCTGTAAACCTGTACAATTCAATTGAAAAACAAATTTGTTGGGGGAAAAATATAAAAAGTAAAAAACGTACAATAAGCTGGTTGCGTAAGTGTGCACACCCTTAAACTAATACTTTGTTGAAGCACCTTTTAATTTAATTACAGCATTCAGTCTTGGATACACACCTGCTATCAATTCGAGAGACTCAGATTAACCCCAAATAAAGTTCAGCTGTCCAAGTAGGATTTTCCTGACAATTTACTCAGTTGCCTGCTACAGCAAAAGCCATGGTTCACAGGGAGCTTTACAAAGCATCAAAGGGATCTCATTGTTGAATGGTATCAGTTAGGAGAAGTGTACAAAAAACATTCCACAGCATTGGCTATACCAGGGAACACAGTGAAGACAGTCATCAAAAAGTGGAGAAAATATGGGCCAACAGTGATGTTGCAATGAACTTTACGTTCCTCCAAAATTGATGAAAAGATGAGACGAAAACTTGTCAGGGAGGCTGCCAAGAGACCTACACAGCAATATTTAAGGAGATGTATGAATTTCTGGCAAGTACTGGTTGTGTACTACATTCGACAACAATCTCCCATATTCTCCATTTGTCTGGGCTATGGGGTAAGGTTGCAAGATGGAAGCCTATTCTTACACAGAAAATCATCCAGGCCCAGCTAATATTTGTAAAACAATACGTCTCTGAAAAGCAAGTGGGAAATGTGTTATGGTCTGTTTAGACCAAGGTTGAACTTTTTGGCCACAATTCCAGAAGGTACGTTTGACACAAAAACAATACTTTGCATCACCAAAAGAGCACCAACCCCATGGTAAAGCATGGTGGTGGCAGTGTCATGCTTTGGGTTTGCTTTTCTTCAGCTACAACTAGGGCTTTAGCCAAGGTGGAGGGAATTATGAACAGTTCCAAATACCAGTCACTTTTGGCCCAAAACCTTCAGGCGTCTGCTAGAAAGCTGAAGATGAAGAGGAATTTCAACTTTCAACATGACAGCTACCCCAAGCATACATCCAACTCAACAAAAGATTGGCTTTACCATAAGAAAATTAGTTTTGGAATGGCCCAGCCAGAGCCCAGACTAAATCCAATAGAAAATTTGTGGAGTGACCTGAAGAGGGCTGTGCACAAGAGATGCCCTTGCAATCTGACAGATTTGGAACACTTTTGCAAGGAAGAGTGGGCAAATATTGCAAGTCAAGATATAGCATGCTGATGGACTTGTACCCAAGAAACCTGAATGGTGTAATTAAATCAAATGGTGCTTCAACAAAGTATTAATTTAATGGTGTGCACACTTGTACAACCAACTTATTGTACGTTTTTTATTTATATTTTTTCCCTAACAAATTTTTGTTTTTCAATTAAAGGGGGGGAAGTTTTGAAATGATTTATTGTGGTTTCATTTTTTTATATCCCAAAAACCCAGCATTTTAACAGGGGGTTGTGTACACTTATTTTATATCCACTGTACATCTTCCCCCCTGTTTGTTACTGTTGAGTGCTCTTAACTCTTTGAATTGCTAGTTAAATTTGTTAAATTTCTCGAATTTGTTAGCTGTGTTTTACGATGTCTGATAAAAGGATACTACAGGCTTTAAGGAGTGTGATAAATGTGACTTGTCCGAATTTGGCATTTTCCTGCCACATGGCATGTGTGTATTGCCATGGAGTTAAACACCCTTGTGAGATATGCAAGGGATTTAGTGTCCGCACTTTGGCGGAACACAAGAATAAATTAATACTAAAAAGTCTTCTAAAAATTTCTTTCTTGCTGGCTTTCTCTGTGGCTGAGGTCTCAACCTCTCCTAAAGAATATGAGAGGAGCCATTCTCTACCTTCTCTCCTCTAAATCTCATGAATCTAAATCAACTAAGGTCCAGGTTCATACTACTATGGCACTGGCGTACTAAACTCCATCCTCGATGCCATCTTTGGCTACGGAACTGACCATATCTACAACTACCATGGTACTGACACCTCCTCCTGTGGCACCGACCCACTCTGCACCAGCAATGGTCTCCCATCAAACTGATCACTTCCCTCCCCTCAACTTCTGATCCCATGACCACAGCGCTGAAGGTAGAGACACTGGACAGGACCCAATACTTCCTGTTGATCGATCTCTTTGTTGGGCAACAACTCGGTCCATTCCTATAACCTGAATCTCCATCGGGGATGTCAACCTGTTCCACCAAGATCCTTTTGGCGCTCGACAGTAAGATTTGTGGATCAGCTCTTGGTGTCCAGCGGCATTCCAACCACAGCTAGGACCTCCCTCCCACCTGGAGCCAAGGGTTTTTCTCCATAGACTCCTACCTATGTTCCTCCTTCAAACTCTCCTCTGGTATTGGAGCCTCTCATAACCAGCGCTCATCCCGGTGCCAGCTTCCTCAGTTCCACTGGTAGACCTTACCGTGGTTCCTGATCCGACCCTGTGGACCTTGACTCAGTCGAAGCCGATCCACCCTTGAGACAGTGGCTAGTCCGTTAGCACCGTGACCCCCTAGTACAGTGCCAGGGTTTTCTTTGGCGCCAACTACGGTTCCAGCTATGCTGACGACTGAGTCCTCTTGCGGCTCCTCTCCTGGAGTCCGGCTTGTCACATCAGGGTGTGACCCCAGTTCCGAGGTTGTCCTCAGCTCCAGGCTGCCATCCCTCTTCAAGCAGGTCTGCCTTTCAGGTTATGGAGAGGGCACTAGCCTCAGCGGGCTCACAGCCTACCGTTCGGCGCTGGAAGGTCATATCTATACGTCTGATCTGTGGCTGACAGTCCACTACACTAAGACATCGAGCACAAGAGCAGCAAGATACCCTACCACAAGGCACCTTCTATATGGAGTCCTTTTCAGATGCCCCCCCCCTGTAAGAGACTGTGCAGGAGGGAAGCACTTTGACTCCCCTGAGGAGTCCCTCATGAAAGATGCAGATTACAGTGAGGGGGAAGGGTCCCCATGGTCACCCCCTGAAGATATTTTCTTTGGAGACTTATTGGAGATCTTGAAGGGTGATTGGAAGCCCACCAACCCTTACTGTGAGGAATCTGTGTTCTTACAGCATTCCGTGCCCGACTCTCTACTTCCTTGGTGACCCCCTCCTGAGAAGAGCTGGTTAAGCTTATTGTGCACCATCCATGAAGGGCCTTACACCATTGAGCCAATCCCCCAGAGACTGGACAAAATTTTATCACCCCCAGAGGATCATCCCTATTGGTCCAAAGGCTTGGCAGTGGATGCTGCAGCAACTAGGAAGGAGCTTGCAGTGGAGAGTCCTGCTGTCTATCCTCCAGACAGGGAATCTTGGATGATGGACAGGCTAGAGAAGCGGGTTTATGCTTCAACGATTTTTGCCATACATTGTTTAACTATTTGGCACACTTTACCCACCTCCAGACAGACACCATCACGGAAATCTCAGGATCGCTAGCAGGAGCAGTGTCTGAGGTATGTGACAAATCTGCCTTGCAACTCACTACCCTGTAGTCCATTTCTTACTAGTCCATGCGGATGATCGTGCGCACAACCTAAGGGGCAGCCAGAACAGCGGGTGCAGGTGTTATGAAACTGCACGCCTGGATGCACTTATGTGATTTTTGTGGACCCATTCAAGTTATTCTTCGTCAACTCTCCTTTTGACGTTTCCTCTCTTTTCAGGCCAAACGCTAGCCAGGTGCAAGAAGGATGGCAAGACCGTTTCTGCCATGGATATAAGTTTTTCCACCCCCCAACAATCCTACGCTAGGAATCAGAGGAGTGGAAAGATGTGGTTCAAGAAGTCTTGAGGGTCTTTTCATGACGCACATGGCGAGTCCCCCCCCCCCCCGGGGGGGGGGGTCAGAGGGTGGAATTCATCAGGAAGATGCCCTCCCAGAGGTAGAGTGGGCCCACATAACCACGGATCCAAAGATTCCTTCTCTGGGTAGCCCTACCAGTGCTCCTGAAGAGTGGCCCAATTGCTTTCCTCTGGAAGCATTTGGGGGAAGATTCTCTGCACTGTTCAGCCTGGAATTCTATAACAGATTCCTGGGTGCAGAAGATAATGTCCAGAAGTTACCATATCCCCTTCGATCTCTACCCAGCACCACAAAGGAAAATCCCTGACGTTCCACCCAGTCATAGGGGCGCAGCAGCTCAAGAAGTTTTAAAGCTTTAAAGTTTTTTTCGAAAGAGTCATGCAGAGACAGTCTCACCAGACCAAATAGAATCCAGGTTTTACTCAAGATTCTTTTTAGTGCCAAAAAGACAGGGGACAGGAGGGGCCGGTCTTAGACTTCAGCATCCTAAACAAGTTCGTCAGACTAAATTCCGGATGGTCACTGTTCAGTCTGTCCTTCCATTTCTGGAAAAGGACTACTGGATGTATTCGATAGATCTTCAGGATGTGTACTACCCTATAAAAATGGCCAAATGCTCCAGAACATATCTCAGCTTCCGTCTGGGAGCCAATCATTACCAATTTCAAGTGCTGCCCTTTGGTCTCTCCACAACCCCCAGAGTGTTCACCAAATGCATGGCAGTAGTAACAGCTCACTTGAGACTGCCAGGATTGTGGATGTTTCCATATGTAATGATTGTCTCCGTACCGCCCCCACCAAGCATCTATTGCTTCAGGCCTTACAGTACACCTTGCACAACTCCTAGGGATCTCAATAAGCAGGGACAAATCAAAATTAGAACCCACTCAATGTCTAGAATTCATTGGAGCGGCATTTGACACAAGGTCTTTGGTCTCTCTCCCTCTCCACAGGCTTCAAAGACACAGATTCCAATTCTGAGTTATTCTCTCTCAGGACAAGGTTCCAAGTCGTTCCATCGTGTAACTACTGGGGTCTATGGCAGCAACCATTACTATAATCCCTCTACCAAGACTCCACATGAGATTACTGCAGTGGCTTCTAGCATCACAGTGGTCCCTATTGACACATCCCATGTCCTATCCGATTCGCATTACAAACTATTGCAAACAAGACTTGAATTGGATGAAGCCAGAAATGGAACTATGGAGTCGTCCCTTCTCATTCCCTCAGCCCAAGGCCGTAGTGACCACAGCTGCGTCCTTGATAGGGTGGGGCATTTTCAGGGACGGGGCATTTTCAGGGACAGACAGTCCAAGGCACTTGGTTCCCCGTAGAGACCAGTTTGCATATCAGCGTCCTAGAACTGAGGGCAGTGCTTCTGGCGTTGCAAGCCTTTCAATTTGTCCTTCCGGGGCAGTTGCTATCCAGTCGGACAACATGTCTGTCGTCTAGTACATCATCAAATGAGGGGGAACCAGATCCCACCCCATGTGAAGGGAAGCCATGAGGGTTTGGCAATGGGCAGTAGCTTCCAACCGTGTTCTAATAGCAACCCACATTTCAGGGAATTCCAGCGCGATTGCGGACAAGCTGAGCAGATGCATTCTCCTGCCTCATGAGTGGTCCCTCAACCCAGAAGCTAACACTAGGGCCAGCCTTGCTGTGACCTGTTCGCCTCCACTTTCAGCCACAAATGCAGCAGCTTCTTTGCCCTAATCCCCCCTCAGTAGGAGTCCCCGAGGGATGCTGTAGTACAAGATTGGCCCCCGGGATTGCTTTATGCCTTCCTTCCCTTCCGTTTGATTTTCAGTTTCTAAAGAAAGCACTTCGGTTAAGGAGCAAAGTGATCCTTATTGCACCCTATTGGCCTCGACAAGTCTGGTTTCCTTACCTTTGGCCTCACGTGGTTCACCGATTGTGGACTCCGGATCCAACTCCCAGGTTGCTGTCGCATCCCCAGGGGTTGTTCCACCCAAACCTATCGAGCCTCAAGCTGACGGCTTGGTACCTCCACTTCAGTAATTGCTAGGCATAACAATTTATCTTCCCCTGTTCGTAGAATTTTTCTGGCTTTGCATAAACCGTCCACCAGAAAAATTTGTTAGTAAATGGAATAGATTTGTTTTCTGGACACGAGAGAAGGAACTGGACCCTTTCTCTGCTCAAATTGATTCAGTGTTGGAGTACCTGTCAACACTACTACATTCAGGAGCATTGGCTTCTACAATTGAGGTCCATTTAGCAGCTATCTCCAACTTCCGTAATGGTTTCCAAGATTCCTCCCTCATGTCTCATTGTCTTTGCAATACCTTTTTGAAGGGAGCCCTGCGTATTAAACCACCATTCAAAGAACCAATTGAACCTTGGAATTTGACTCTAGTCCTACAAACTTTGACCAGTCACCTCTTTGAACCCACTGCCACTTGCAAAATGAAAGTTTTGTCTTGGAAGACCTTATTCTTGGTAGCCATTACCTCAGCAAGAAGAATTTTGGAATTACAGGCTCTGTCTGCAAAACATCCTTGCATAGTTTTTCACAAAGAGAATATCACTTTGGAATAACCCTTTCTTTCTACACAAAGTTGTCTCAGACTTGCATATTAACCAATCCATTGATCTACCAATTTTCTTTCCAATTTTTTCTAATAAAGGAGAATATTCGCATTTATTGGCTGTAAATAGACCATTACATTTCTGTCTAGACAAGACTAAATCCTTCCGAAAATCTGATCAATTATTCCTGTCCTTTTCAGGACCCAGGTTGGGAAAATCGGTTTCCAAAGCCACTTTAGCAAAATGGCTGAGACTGCATTTTTTTTATTTATCAACAGAACAAAATACATTAACCACTAAAATCAAAGCCCATTTGACTGCATCAGTGGTTACTTTGATAGCTTTCCATTCCAGAGCTTCTATGGATGGTTGCACAGCAGCCACCTGGGCTACTCCTCGTACCTTTATTACTCATTGCAAATTGGACTTGGTTTCCAGGGGGAGAGCATCCTTTGGCTCAATGTTGCTCAGGAATATCCTTCCATAGGGCCTCCTGGGACAAAGTAGCTAGGGACTCTGTCCCATCCTTCATGAATGAAGATCAACATCAGACTAAGAAGTTGTTTTTACCATAACATTCCATCTGTAGTGTTGATCGATCATTCATTTATTCATTCATGGCATCCCACCCTCCAACCCCCTCCGAAAGACTTCTGGAGGTCCAGACTTGGTTCTGGTCATTTGGTAGGGTTTTTGCTCAGATGAAATCTGTTTTCTTATGGGCAAACTCTATCTGAGGAGACAAGGGTCACTATGGGTAATCTTAGCCTGAGAGTTTTTGGCTGTCACAAGCTTGGATATCTGCCAAGTCGGTTCCGAAGACTGAATTGAAACCCATCCTTCATGACTGAATGAAGATCAACAATGCAGATGGAATGTTGTGGTAATTGAACATAACTTTTTTTCTCTTGGCCCTTAAGTCTGTCAGGAATGTTTCTGAGCTACAAGCTCTCCTGCCCTTTCCTTCTCTTCTCATTTTTCGTAGACACAGGATAACTCTGTGCTAACCCGTCCTTCATACCTAAAGTAATGAACAAGCTGTTTCTCATTTAGGCCATTCATTTTTCACCTCATTTCTCAGTCCTCAGAGCATGGGGAAAAGGGATCTTGCATTCTGTAGACATTCACAGGCAACTCAGATTTTACCTGGACAAAATTGAATCCTTCAGAGAAGCTGACCAGCTGTTTGGCTGCTCCAGCTTAGGGCTCCTAAAGGTTACAGTTTCCAAACAAACTATTGCAGCCTGGATTTCAGAGGCTTTTACTTTTTCTCTCATCGCTGTAAGACCTTACCTTCCTGCCCTAAAGCACATGTCAGAAAGGAACAAACTGCAGGTCTGTCTTGGAGGCAGCCACTTGGTCCTATATACACGCCTTTACCAAACACTACAGAAATCGATGCTTTCTCCAGGCTGAATATTTCAGCCATCAGATTTACTTGCATTTTCTGGCTGTCTGGTGGATTCATTTATACTCAGTTGTTCACACTGCTGTGTGCTGCCTTTGATGTTTTGGACATGACTAAGGAAAGTCTTGTGCTTGTCCTTTGCCCTTTGCCTGGGAACCTACCTCGTATATGGCTTTATATTTAATTTGCCCTATTAATCATTTCAATTGATGAGTGCTATGCTGGGCGTAGCAGTTCCTAATCTTGGCTGTGACTTTTTTTTCTTTTGTTGTACAGTGTTTGTTTGGATTCCAACAGGGAGGTTTGTCTTTTTGAGTTATTTCTGGGCTTATTTCTGGTAGGCATTGCTGTATCTCTGCATTTATTGTCATGATTGTACAGGGTTTTTGTGAACAATTCTGTATAGACAGTTGTGTTCTCAGGGTTTTGTTGGGGTGGGGGCTTTATCAATTAGGAAGTAGTTCTTTAATGTTATAGGGTTAGCTAGTGTCATAGAATTGATTATTATTATGAAGGAGACAGCCTTGTGGTCTGCCCTTACCAGAGGTGACACTACACTGGGGGAGGTAGGAGGATGTCCAGTATCCTGCCATGTTTGAGAGTACCCGGTTGAGTATGTTTGTACCTGTTGTGGGTGTTTAGACTATCTGGTCCAAGGTGTTTGTGTTCCCAAAGTTCAGGAATCTCTGGGCCTGTAAATTAAGTTGTGCAAGTATCCCAGTTTTTAGTGTGGTAGTTGGTTACCCATGAATATGGTACTAGGTTTAATGGTGAGGACTGGTACGTCTCAAGTGTGAGTTATGGGTAACTTGGGTCTTTAAAAGTCGTCCTTGTAGCTTTCATGGATATGATGTGGAACTTTGCCTTTGGACTTCTGGACATGAAGTTCAGACATGTCACCCTGTTTGGTTAGTCTTGAGGTTAGTTTAAAGATGGACACCCTCACCTTTGGTCTTCGCCTGTGCAGTAGGTGTTGGTGTTTCACTGTTGCAGTCATCACATTTGGGTCATCTGCCTGCAGGTAGCCCTCAGCCGGCCTGAATACCAGAGTCTTCGGATTTTTGTGTCAGATGCTGTCTCTTCTTTCATGCCTTCAGGTCTACAGGGGTATAAAACATGCAGCTGACGTCATTACCTCAGTCTTTCTTGCCTTGCGGTGCCCAAAGCAAAAACAGTTGGCAAGTGCTGGTCGGCAATTTCCTGAAATTTTCATTTTCAAATTTCTGACCCGATGTCTTCAAAAAAAAAAGTACCCAGTTGGGGATCCCTTTTTTTTTTGCTCCACCCAATGTCAGTAAAAGTTAACAATTGTCTTGCCTGTGGAAAGTAAATACCTCCTAGACATTTTCATTCTTACTGCATCCCCTGTTTAGGCCCAGACCACGACGTCCCTCGCTGTCAGTTTTGGGCCTTTGTTCAACCCCCAAACTATTCGTAGTCTCGCTATTTTTGCAGTCAAGTAATTTTGTACTCTATCTCAGTACTCTGAAATGGCTTCGTTAAGCCATCAGACTACTGATCTTCCAAAAAAAAAAATAAGGATAGACACAGACCGCATAGGTCCAAAACTGCCGATGACGCTTGTTAAGTTAGTAGCCAGTCCGCCGGTACTTGGGTGCTTTCGCAGCCCCTGATACCCGCTACTTCAGATTTGTAGGCCTCTACTGAGATCCATTCGGAGTACTGTATGCTGCGAGATGCTTCTTCGACTATGGAACATGCGGATGTCTCTACCTTGGTTGGGTCCGGAGCCACTGTGCAGACGCTGGCTTCTGAGGGTGTATTCAGGCCTACAGACATTCATATTAAACCAACGCCATCATTTTCATCCAGGCCAAAAACTCTCATTACGCTAAAGAAAACCGGCGACCAATCCGCAGGCTCAGGCCCAGATGCCTTAGAATGGCTGAAGACCTTATTACCTTAATTAGGGGAAGCCAGCCTTCCTCCTGTAAGAGACCTAGAACTGAATTTCTTTGATTCTTCTGATCAGGAATCTGATATTTCTGCTCCTTCTGAATTGCCAGGATTTGCTCTTATCTACTTATGAGGAATCTGATGCAGAGGATTCAATTCCCTCTGCTTCCCCTCCAGAAGATCTTTCTTTCAGTGAAACCTTGCATACTCTTAGGGAGCATTTCTGCTGGGAAAGCCAGAATTACTCTGAGTCCAAGAAGAGACTTGGGGAA
This sequence comes from Protopterus annectens, assembly GCF_019279795.1. Classification (NCBI taxonomy): domain Eukaryota; kingdom Metazoa; phylum Chordata; order Ceratodontiformes; family Protopteridae; genus Protopterus; species Protopterus annectens. The sequence goes on from NC_056746.1 coordinate 1,236,635,824, forward strand.
TTCTTACTCTTGCCTCAACACAGGCCTTTAGCTATCCCTCCTGTTCTGGACATTGTAGATTCTTTCTTGGAATCTAGCCTTACCCCAGACACTTTACCTCCAGCTCCCAGAAAACCTGACCGGTACTACAGAGTACCTGACACTCAAGTTCCTCCAAGAATTCTTCTGCGTATCCGGAGACCATTTCCCAAAGGACCAAAAGGTATTAAGGCTTCTGCCAAAAATCCTACCCCTTCTGATAAATATTCTAGAGCCTTAGACAGATGGGGTAAGAAGGTATACACTTCTGCTACTGGCCATTAGGGCTTTAAATTGCCAGTTTCATATGTTAAAGTATCAGCAGCATATTATGGGACTAAAACAGAAAATGATGTTGATTCCTGACTGTGCTGAACACACAGAATTGCAAGATTTAATGCATTCTGCAGAACAAGTTGGTAAACCTACTTTGATATATGGTTTTGATGCTTTAGAAGCCTCTTGCAGGGCTGCTGTCACTGGGTCTGTACTTAGAAGGCATGCTTGGCTTAAGGAACAAAACTTGCCAGATCATGTTAAAGCTAAATTACTGGATGCTTCCTTAAACCAAGACCTGCCTTTTTGGCAACAAAGCAGAAATCCTCAGAAGGATGGAGAAGAAGCTAAATCTATGCAAGCTGTTAAAGATTTCCTACAAGTTCAGCCTCCCAAGTTCAGTAGGCATTGGCTTTCAAAGAACTGGTCCTTTCCAGTCCCTTCAAGGCCTTCTCAGTCCAAACCCAGGAACAGCAGACCACCTAGGCTACAGTCTCAGACTACGCACAGATCTAAGCAGTGGGGGCTCCCACTTCCAAAGGAGGGAGTAGTAAGCCACCCCCCCATGGAAAAATGGCACAATGACTTAACCTTAAACCTTCCAAGCCCTGCTCAACTACCTGCTCCATTAGGAGGAAAGCTCGTCCTGCATGCAAGAAACTGGGAACTCATTACCCAGGACAAATGGGTTTTGAACATAGTTTCCCAAGGATACAGATTCCACTTCCACACACTACCAACCCCAAATGGCTGGCCAGACCTACCCCCAAATCAATGGACGGAGGCCCAACAGCAAGTTCTCTCTTCTCAGTATCAGGGCTATTCAACCTGTACCAGCAGAACAAAGGGGACAAGGTTTTTATTCAAGACTTTTTCTGGTACCCAGAAAAGACAACAACTGGCATCCTATCCTGGACCTCTCTTCTCAACACCTTTCTGGTGGTTCCAAAATTCAAAATGCTAACTCAACAGCTTCTTCCTATGCTAGCCAAGGATGCCTGGCTTGCAACCCTAGACTTAAAGGAAGCTTACCTGCACATCCCAATAAGGGAATCTTGCAGGAAATACCTATGCTTCAGGGCAGGCTCCATTGCACTATCAGTTCTGTGCACTTCCCTTTGGCTTATCTACTGTGCTCACGGTATTCACAAAGTGTCTAGCTCCAGCCATTGCATTTTGCAGGCAGAGATATATTCAAATTTACCCATACTTGGATGATTGTCTGATTCAGGCAGAAAGCCAGGACTTGCTATTACAACACCTGGCATTCGTAAAGAAACTTCTAACCTCACTGGGGTACACCTTCAAAAAAAAAATCTCACCTAGTACCCTGCCAACAGATTGTATTCCTGGGAGCAAGCTTGAACACAACTTCCCAGATGGCATTCCTCACTCCGGAGAAACAAGTTTATTTGACAACCTACTTCAAGCTGTTGGCCACAAAACCCTAGCTATCTGCAAGGAAAATACTGCAAGCCCTGGGGTTCATGGCCTCTTGCATTCTACTAATTCCATATGCAAGACTGCTTGAGGAAACTTCAGTGGTATCTAAAAAGCCTATGGTGTCAACATTCTCAGGACCTGGAAACAATGATTTCTATCATTCCTTTTATAAAGATAGAGTTCCTTTGGTGGGCAGTGGCCTGTTACCACAACAAGGGACTCCCTTTCACTCTACCCCCTGCTGCCCAAGCCCTAACCGACGCATCAGACTATGCATGGGGGGCTCACTTGTCAGGGCAGTGCATTCAGGGCAAATGGAACCCGAGACAGATGCACCTGCATATCAGTCAAAAAGAAAGGTTAGCTGTAAAGAATGCTCTGACAACTTTCAAAGACCGTATTCTTCCAGGACAGCTATTGGTAAAGACGAGCAACACCACAGTTATGTGGTACATAAGCAGGGGGGACCCACGTGTACCCTCTGCGGACTAGCCATGGCTCTGTGTAACACAGCCTTGAGCTACCAAGTACACCTACAAGCTCAATTCCTGCCAGGCAAACTAAATTCACTGGCAGACTATTTGAGCAGAAATCTCATGGACACACACGAATGGAAACTAGAACCCAAAATATTCAACCTGTTGAGGAACAAATGGGGGACTGGGGGACTCCATAGGTAGACCTGTTTGACTCCCCTCAGAACTACCAATTGAACAAATTCTGCACAAGAACTCAGTCAAGCTTGGAAAGTGGATGCCCTGTCCTTTACCTGGGAAAGCCTCTCTGTTTATGCCTTTCCCCCTCTGCCTCTCCTCGAAGGTTCTACTAAAGATCAAACAGGACAAGCTAAGGACAATACTGATTGCACCAGACTGGCCACACCAGCACTGGTACCCCCTTTTGTGCAGTATGACATGCTGCAACCATGGCACCTCCCTCAGACCCCCTTCCCTGCTGTCCCAGCAGGTGGGCCAGATGCTGCACCCTCAGATTCAAACCCTGAACCTTGCACCCTGGCTAATTCCTTGAGCTCTCCTTTAGCATTCCTCAGTAAGCAGGTGCTGGATATCATTCTGGAGGCAAGGAGGTCTAGTACTAGAAAATCCTATGCTGAAAAGTGGAAAAGATACTGTTCCTGGAGCTAGGCTCAGGGGATGGGCATAATGGTGCCCAGCTTACCTCATATTCTACAGTACTTAACAGGAATGCTCCACAAGGGCATATCCTTCTCGTCAATTAAAATTCATGCCTCTGCCATTTCAGCACATTATAATACTGAGCCACCCCTCTTCTCTCACCCCTTGCTAAAACAATTCCTTAGAGGGGCCAAAACTTTGACCACCCAGGAGATCTCCCACTCCAGCCTGGGACATTTAACTTTGTATTGGAAAAGCTCACTCTTCCCCCCTTTGAGCCAGCTGCAATAGCAGAGTTGAAATTTCTTTCTTGGAAAACAGCATTCCTTGTAGCCATCACTTCAGCAAGAACAGTGTCTGAATTACAGGCCCTCATGGCAGTGGGAACCCTTCATTATCTTCCAAGCGGACAGGGTTTCCCACAGGACTAATCCTTCCTTTATGCCCAAGGTGGTGTGTAGTGTGGCCCTAAATCAGTCCATTAATTAGTCTACTTTTTTCCCTAATCCACAAAACAAAGGGGAACAAAAACTGCACTCTTGGACGTGCACAGACAACTTAGATTTTATTTGGGCAGGACTAAGCCTATCAGAAAATCTGAACAGCTGCTAGTTGGCTTTGCTGCAGGGGCAGAGGGGAAGGCCATTTCTAATCCAACCATTTCCAAATGGATAGATCATTGCATTCATTTCTGATACAAGCACCATGGCAAACCTACCCCACAAGGGGATAAGATCACATTCCACCAGGGCTGCATCTACGTCTGTGGCTTTTCTCAGAGGAGTCCCTACAAGGGACATCCTAGAAGCTACTATCTGGAGCTCTGTACATACCTTCACCAAGCGTTACCACATGCCTGTCTTTTCTAAAGCCAGAGCTGAATTTGCCACTGCAGTCTTGCAGGGCTTAATAGCTGGCCCTAATGCTCTTTAACTTCTTCCTCCCTTCTTTAGCTTTGGGAATCAACCCAAATGTGTGATGACTGCAACAGTGAAACACTAAGAACATAGTACAGTTGTATACACTTACCATAAATGTAGATGCTAGAGTGTATTCACTGTTGCAGTCCTGGTTATCCTCCCTCCAGCCCCCTGACTTCTCTTGGTTCTAGCTTTCTTTCTTGTTTGGTATATTTATTTTTTCTGGTGTATTTGCTTTTTGATGGGGGTGTACTATACCATACAATTGCTTCCTGTTGTGGGGGCACCTGATATCTGGAGCAAGAAAAACTGATGTAATGCTGTCAGTTGCATGTTTTATACCCCTGATGACCTGACTTCATGGAAGAAGAGAGAGCATCCGACACAGAAATCCGAAGACTCATATTCCGGCCGGCTGAGGGCTACCTGCAGGCAGATGACCGAAATGTGATGACTGCAACAGTAAATACACTCTAACATCTACATTTATGGTAAATGTACACAGCTGTACTTTCGCCTGAATGTGTGGAAGACATTGTAGCCCTGCACTGTTCAGGTGCACAGCGTATCAGTAACTGCAGATATTTACTCCCTCCAGGCTTTCTTCACCCTCAAGGATGTGGAGTTTCTTGTTTAGGCTCCTGACTTTGAGTAAACACCTTTTGATTATCTTGGGATGGTTTTTGCTACATTGGAAGGCTTTTCAATTTGGCATTACCTAAAAAAGCACTATGGGGAAGGAGTTTTTTTTAGCCAGTATTTAAAATCCTAGGAGGACAGACTGTCCTTGGCAAAAGCAACATTTTCTGTTGACCATTATCCTCCTATGCTGACAGATATTGTATCCTTTTGGAATGCCACCAGAAACTTGACTAATTGAAGTCTTTCACCTTTTTTCATATTGTTGCATCATCCTTGGTAAAGGTAGAATGCTGCTCAATGCTAGGCACATACCAGCCTGGGAAAGTCTGAGCGCTCCATAATGTGTCTCCATAGTCCAGGAAGGTGTGTTTCAGGTCATTTACACCCACATGGATTATGAGTCATACTGGTACTTGTGGTGCATTGACTTAAATGCGTGGGTGCTTTGGCAGATTGTTGCCCCCTGATAAGCAGCTGACTGACTTTTTTTTTTTTTTTTTTTCTTTTCCTTCTCTCTTTTTATTCAGCCTGGTGAGTATGGAATCTCTACGTCTCGCAATGCAGTCTCCTATGATTAAAATACTAGTCTGTTGGCTTGCCTTATAGGCTTTATAGTTCAGGCTGCAAAGGGTGTGGTTACGTGTGTAGTGTTTGGTGGTCTGGTGGAGTGTTTTTGGGATTGCTGGGGATTATTTTTATAGGACGAATATGTAGAAGATGATAGGGATTTAGGAAGGTTGCTTTATAAGTGCCTCAGTATGGGTTGGTCTATGTGTTGGGTCAGTAGTATGTGCTGGCTGTAACCCTTGCGTTACCAACAACCTGATAGTTATTTTGAGTACTTTTTAGCAAAAGTGTTGCCTTCACTGACCTTGTATAATTACATCTCTCACATTACTTTATCAGTTTCTCTAAGGATTAGTTGGTTGTCAGTGAACATGAGACCATTCCTATATTTTGTCAGGATGCCCATATCTATCAAGCTGCTGGCTGTGAAATTGGGAGGTGCCCATCTATGCTGTCAGGTCTTTTCAAGGCTAACTATGATGGGATGGTATAGCAGGCTAACTTGGGTGCTGTGGGGGTAGAAACAGCAACTAGGCAAAGCACGACTGAAGTACTGAGACAATGATGTCCTTCAAGGGTGGCATCTGCAGTCTTTACAAATGGGTTGTCCTGTCGTCAGGCAGCCCTTCGGTCGGCCGGATTCCAAAGTCTGGGTCTGGCTTCGGCTGGTGTCGCACTTCACCCGACGTCATTGCGGCAGTTATTCGGGTATAAAGGCATCAGCCGACGCCATTTTCCCCAGTCTTTCTTGCCGCGTGGCGCCCGAAGCAGAAGCTGTTCGCAAGTGCCGGTCTGTCAGATCCAGAGATTACTACTACCGAATACTACTTCGAAGACTTCTATAAAGCTAAGTACCCCGTTGGGGACTCTTTCTTGCCTCAGCCGATGTCAGAGAAAGTTAATAACTGTTTATCTTGTGGGAAACAAATACCTCATAAAGATTTCCACTCCTATTGCATACATTTAGGCCCAGACCACAACGTAGCAGCTTGTCTAGCCTGTGCTTCTTTTAACCGACTGACGCTTAGACGTCGCTCGGACTTTGCTGAACAGATTTTCGGCTCCGATTTTGCCTACATTATGCCGTCGGATCCTCCGACTACGCAAATAACCAAAAAACGCAAAGAAAAGGACCGACACTCGCGGTCCGCGGATTCGGCCGAAACCGCGGTTAAGCAAACCAAGAGTGTCTCTGTTTCGGCCGAAACCAAGCAAGCGGTTCTTTCTTCAGCCGATAACTTGCCTTCTACCGAGGCCTCTTCTGACCTGGTAGAAACGGCTTCTGAAATCCAACCTTCTGTTGCTTTTTCACAGGATTTATCAGACAACATTCCCCTAGATATTTCTACCCCTGCACGTGAAGCTGCTAGGCCTCCTCCAGCTATGTCTATTAAGGCCTTTGCCAGGGCTAAAGCAGCCAAAGCATCAAAACCTGTGCCTGCCAAGCCCCCCTCTCACAGGCCCAGCACCAGCTCCCATATGCTTTCTTTGGCAGAGGATCTCATCTCTTTAATTCGTGGAGCCCAGCCTCATCCAGACAGGGCCTCTCTCCCTCCTCCAGAAAAGAGGCCTAGAGCAGAGCCCCCTGAGCCAGTATCCACAGATGATTCCTCTGATGACTCGGAACATACAGACCCTCCTGAGGCTTCTTCTCCTTACGAAGACTCTGATGCTGAGGAGTCCATCCCTTCAGCCTCTCCTGAGGAATTTTCCTTTGGGGAAACCTTGCATGCTATGAGGGAACAATTTCAGTGGCAGGGCCAAGATTTCTCAGACTCTAGAAAAAGGCTTAGGACCTTTCTACATTTGCCACAGCATAGGCCTTTAGCTATACCTCCAGTTCTATCTGTTGTTGATGATGCATTTAATGATGCTTGCACTGCTCCTGATACTTTACCTCTGGCTCCTGCTAAGCCCGATAGGTACTACAGGGTCCCGGACACTCATCACCACTTATATAAGGCTCCTTTTGCAGATCCAGAGACTATCTCCCAGGGCCCTAAAGCTGCAGCAGCTACTTCTTCTAAAAACCCTCCCTCTGAAAGGGAATCCAGGTCCTTAGAGAGATGGGGTAAAAAGTTTACACCTCTGCTACTTTGTCAGCTAGAGCTTTGAACTGCCAATTTCATATGATTCAATATCAAGAGTTTATGCTTGACCAGTTGACTAAAAAGCTGTCCTCTGAAGAATCTTTAGATAAAAGTATGTTCAAGAAATGGTACATAACATACAGCAGGTTAGTAACCATTCTTTAAAATGTGGCTATGATGCACTGGAGGCTTCCTTTAGATCAGCCATGACTGGCACAGTTATCAGGAGGCATGCATGGTTGAAAGAACAGGCATTACCAGACCATGTCAAATCTAAGCTTTTGGATGCACCCATGGACAAGGTCAATTTATTTGGTGCCCCGCACAGCAGGTACTAAAAAAGATGGAAGAGAAAGCAAAATCTGTGCAAACAGTGAAAGATTTCTTACAAGTTCAACCTCCAAGGTTTAGCAGGAACTGGCCCTCCAAGAATTGGTCCTTTCCGGACTCCTCTAAGGCACAAAGAGGCAGGAATAGGCTCTAGAGGCAGAAACCAATCCAGGGGTGCCTACAGGGGTCGCCAGTGGCAGGGTAACAACCAACGAGGCACGGATACAGCCACCACCACTACAAAAACTCAATCACAGTGACTTGGCGGTGGCACCGCCTACCAGGGAACAACTAGAAGCACCCTTAGGCGGAAAGCTAACATTATTTTCAAGAAACTGGCACTGCATTACAAGAGAAAAATGGATTTTGCAAACTATAGACAAAGGTTACAGGTTCCATTTCCATACTCTACCAGGAAAGAGAGGAATGCCAAACCTACCCCCTACTCAAAGGGCAGAAGCTCTAAAACAAATATCTCAATTAAGAATGAGAGCTGTGGAAAAGGTACCATCTATGGAGCAAGGGAAGGGATTTTACTCCAGACTCTTCCTGGTACCAAGAAAAGAAAACAAATGGAGGCCTATTCTAGACCTGTCCGCTTTAAACACATTCCTCATTGTTCCAAAATTCAAAATGCTGACCCTACAGCAGCTTCTTCCCATGCTGGGCAAGGAGTCTTGGCTGGTAACTCTAGATCTCAAGGAGGCATACCTGCACGTCCCCATAAGACCAATTTGCAGAAGATACCTCAGATTTCATGCAGGATCAGAGCATTATCAGTTCTCAGCATTGCCCTTTGGCTTATCTACTGCGCCCAGAGTGTTCACGAAATGCCTGGCATCAGTAATCGCTCATTGCAGACTTCAGGGGATTCAAATCTATCCCTACCTGGACGACTGCCTGATACAAGCGGACAACAAAAACAAACTAACAGAAGACTTACAAAGAGTCATCTACCTGCTGCAAGCCCTGGGATATACAGTCAATACAAAAAAGTCAAGGCTGATTCCATCCCAAAGAATAACCTTTCTGGGTGCAAAACTGGACACATCAAAACAAATGGCATTTCTAACTGCAGAAAAGAAAGAGCAACTTCCTCTCTACTTCTTGGCATTAACGAAGCAGAGCCGTCTAACTGCAAGAAAAGTGCTACAAGCTCTAGGCTTCATGGCATCCTGCATAATACTGGTCCCTCATGCCAGGCTGCATATGAGAAAGCTACAGTGGTACCTAAAGAATTTGTGGTCTCAGCACAAGCACAGCCTAGAAACCAAAATTCCAATGATCCCATGCCTGAAGCAAGAGTTCCTATGGTGGGCTCAGGCCTGTCAATCAAACACAGGATTGCCCTTCTGCAAAAGTCAACCAAGACAAACCATCACGACAGATGCCTCAGACCTCGGTTGGGGGGCACACATGATGGGCAAGTGCATTCAAGGCCTATGGACTCAAGACCAGCTGCATCTGCACATAAATCTTAAAGAAATTATGGCAGTAAAATTGGCAATCCAGGCATTCAGACCTTTTCTCCAAGAAGGCCAGTTGATAAGGACAGACAACACCACAGTTATGTGGTACATCAACAAACAGGGAGGCACACACTCATACCCTCTATGCCGGCTGGCACTGGACCTATGGGATGTGGCTCTGAGCTACAACATTCAGTTACAGGCAATTTATGTACCAGGGAAGGAAAACATTCTAGCAGACATATTAAGCAGAACTACAACAGATGCCCACGAATGGATGCTGCATCCGGACATCTTCAAAACCATCACAAGAGAATGGGGATTACCACAAATAGACTTGTTTGCATCCCCATTCAATCACCAGTTGAAGAAATTATGCACAAGGACTTACCACCCACTTGCTTGGAAGGTGGACTCCCTATCTTTCAGTTGGAAAAGCCTAACAGCATACGCATTCCCACCACTTCCTTTGATGCACAAGGTGCTTCTCAAGATCAAAGAGGAACGTCCGAGGATCATTCTGATAGCCCCAGACTGGCCAAGACAATATTGGTATCCACTGCTGAGGAGCATGTCCCGGGAACAAATATGGACACTGCCCCTGATCCCATTACTGCTAACACAGAACAACTACAACATTCTGCATCCAAGCCTAAAAACTCTGCAGCTAACTGCCTGGAACATTACATAACAGCAATTAACCCAAATTTATCCCAAAGGGTTAAAGACATAATCCTGGAGGCTCGTAGACCTTCAACAAGAAAGAATTATGCAGCAAAATGGAAAAGATATCTCATCTGGAGTACTGCAAAGGGGCAAGATGTGACACTGGTGAACATAGCCAACATCCTGGAGTACTTGGCGGAGCTCTTCCATACAGGCCTGTCCTATTCTTCCATCAAGATACATGCATCAGCTATTTCAGCAGAATACAGCTTGGATCCTCCTGTCTTCTCGCATCCTCTGCTCCGACAGTTTCTGAGAGGAATTAAAAATGTAAAACCTCCCAGGAAACCTCCATTGCCAGCATGGGACTTTAACTTTGTGCTAGAAAAACTGACTCTACCTCCTTTCGAACCAGCAGCTACAGCAGAATTACAATACTTATCCTGGAAGACTGCTTTCCTGCTGGCAATAACTTCAGCAAGAAGGGTCTCTGAACTACAGGCATTAATGGCAGTACAACCCTTCCTGATCTTCCATCAAGATAGTGTCCATGAGAACAAATCCTACATTTATGCCTAAGGTGGTATCCAGAGTTTCTTTAAATCAGGCTATCCACCTTCCTACATTCTTCCCAACCCACAGAACAGGGAGAAAAGCTCTTGCATACCTTGGATGTACACAGACAATTACGCTACTACCTGGACAGGACAAAAACAATAGAAAAACTGACCAGCTTCTGGTAGCATATGCAACAGGAAAGGAAGGAAAACCAATTTCTAAACAGACAATCTCCAAATGGATAGGAAATTGCATTAGATTTTGTTACTCCTACCATGGAAAGAAAACTCCAGAGAACATCAGGCCTCACTCCACAAGGGCTACAGCCACTACCACAGCTTTCTTACGAGGAGTGGCTACCAAGGACATTATAGAGGCTGCTACTTGGACCTCCGTGCATACATTTGCCAAGCATTATAACTTACCTCTATACTCTAGATCCCGTGCTGGTTTTGCCACTGCTGTTTTGCAAGGGATCCTGACTGCACCATAATCTATTCTCATTTCCTCCTCCCCTAGTTTAGCTATGGTATTCTACCCATTTGTAAAGACTGCAGATGCATCCTTGAAGGACATAGTGCAGTTTTGTACCTACCATAAATGTAGATGTCCGATAGGAATGCATCTGCAGTCAGGATTACCCACCCTCCTTCCCCTCGGAGGTACTCCTAGGGTACTTACCAATCTTCAGCTAGCTTGGGGGGGATCTATTATGGTGTATTTGTTTGTATATATGTACATACATGCTTATTTTGTGTGCTTGCTCTCTACTATTTGGAAACTTTGGCATTTATCCAAATTTAGCCATCCAAGAGGGCACCTGGCATCTGGGGCAAGAAACACTGAGGAAAATGGCGTCGGCTGATGCCTTTATACCCGAATAACTGCCGCAATGACGTCGGGTGAAGTGCGACACCAGCCGAAGCCAGACCCAGACTTTGGAATCCGGCCGACCGAAGGGCTGCCTGACGACAGGACAACCCATTTGTAAAGACTGCAGATGCATTCCTCTCGGACATCTACATTTATGGTAGGTACAAAACTGTACTATCCTCAACATGCAAACAAGTTTGTTTTATTTTTTTTTTGTGCATCTGAGTACTGGGTAAAGTTACAGGGGAAGTTTTGCAGGTTTTTGAGTTGCATGCGTCGATAGAAGGTACTGCTGAATTGCCACTGTGCGACAAGCAGTAGCATTTATAGACTCAAAGGAACGTGCCTAAACCAACTGAAGTACTCTCTGGCTGATGGAATAATTTCACTTTAAGCCTCTCTGTGCATTTCCCAACTCCGCTCAGACTATTTCTACTGCCACATAAATTGCAGTCCCAGTCTTCTTAATGCAAAACCACATTTGTTAGCCAAAAGTGAAAAGGTTATAAAATTTGTTTTTTTAATAATTTAATACTTGGTTATTGGGAAGATCTGACTGGGACTGAACCCATTTTTAGCAGAGGCATGGGGAGAAAAGCTCCAGAACTATAAGAAAATTAAACTAGTTGCAAGTAATTCTCACTGAAGCTTAGCTGTCTATATCCTAACTCAGACAGACCAGGCTGCCTTCCTGCTACCACTAGAATTGCAGTCCCAGTCTTAAAATAAAACACACTTTAGTTAACCAGAAAGAAAAAGTACCAGAAACAAATCTATCAAGTAGCTTCAAGTAATTACAAGGACATTCAAAGGTAGACAGCTCATCAATGAGGAACATCAGTCAGCAAATCTCGAGCATTCTGTATCAAAGTAAATAGTTATAGCCCAAAATGGTCTGAAAGAGGCTGCCATGGCTAGCATTAGTCAGTCTTCACCTTCCTGATGTCATGTTACAGGGACAGAACATTTGTGGCTTTCTCATCAGTTTTCCAACATTACTGTGATTACCTACTTTTTACTGTTTGCATAAATTCACATTTTTAATTACTTTGTTTCCTTTGATTTTCATTAGTGGCCATCTCTGTTACAGCATTTAATGGAGTGTTTGAATGACAGTCTTGAAAATGTAGCTGACTTAAGTCCCAGTTTCATCTGTCCATACCTCTCTTGCACTGTTGGTGTGCTTTGAAATTGCTTTAAAGGGAGAACACTCAACAGTCAAGCTTTTCTTTCCATAGTTATTTTCCTTCCCTGTAATCCAACATTTAACATACAGAAAAAAAGTCCTTTGTTTGCCTTTCTTTCCTGCATCTGTCTCATCTGTTACATCACAGTCTACAAAGAGTGGCAGAGTATTTCACATAAATGAGTTGTACTGTGGTTTTTGGCCCAGATGTTTGTAAGCTGGCAGTGCAAGAAAGAGCTAAAGATGACATGGAAGGACTTCCCTCGTGCCCCAGATATGCAGACGTACAGGTGATGCTGAGGGTGGGAGTCAGGCCAGTTGGACTTTGTGCAAGTGTTTTCACTGCTTGTAACATGAATGTAATCTTAACATCTACAGAAGTTCGTGTCTTACTGTTGTATTTGTAACTTTAGGGATTGCTGCCACAGGCTTTGTCTGACATCCACCCTGACTTTAAGACCCGAGTTCTTTGTTCCATGGCTTAGCTGATGTCCTCATATGGCTGATATTGTTGATGCTTTGTAATGTAGGATCCGATAGTCTTTTCCATCTGGCTACAACCTATGGGTTATCAGATCCGACTCCAGCCATTTACAAAGACTTCAGCCCTGGAACTCTGCCTCTAACCGCAATACACTGCTGCCTCAAGGCATACCCCAAATTTCATTTCCAGACTTCCAGGACAGCAGCAAGGTAGTGAGCTCCAGTGAGGGTTCTGTTCTGGTTTCCTTTTTGAATAGTCAAAATCTGGTCTGATATTGTCAATTTTTCATCTCTCCTCGCATATGAGGGTCTAGATCCAATACATTGAATCAGAATTGTCTGTTAGTAAGCTTGTGGCAACCAAAAAGCTCTTGGATACCTCCCCCTACCCACAGTGCAATTCTCCCAATTACCTCAGATCTCGTTTGCCTCTTTGCGAAGACATGGTCTGATCAACTAGCTCTTGGTGTCAGGTTGTATATTTCTAAATATTTTTCCTCTGATAATCCTTGTTTTATCCTTTTTGATAGTAATTTGTCTGTTTCTCTCTCATGGTTTAGAACCCTTTTCTTAACCTAAATAAAAATGCAGTTACTTTTATTTCCCTTCTCCCCTTCTTTCACACCAGTAACTTTTTTTCTAGGTTATTCTTTACTGTTGAGGTAACTCAACTGCTATCACTAGTGGTTTCTTTCCCAAAAAAAAAAACCTTTCTGCTGTTTGTGTGTGTGTGGGGGGGGGTTGTTTTAAGAGATTTCTCTGTCTTCCTCCCTTCATTATGCCGAAAAAGGAAGAGAAACTGGCCGGTTTAAAGAAAGTTCCTGAGTGCGGGCATAAAAAACCTAGTTGGTGACTCGCACGGTTTGTGTATACTGCCTTGGGGCTCCTTCACTTACAAAGAGGACTTTGCTGTATGCCATTCTTTTAATCATAGAGCTTTAAGTTGAGTATAAAAACAGGCTCATTCTAAGGGGTATGTTGCCTTCAGCTTTTGGAGAGGCTGTTTTTGGAGGTAAAGAGAAATCTAGGTCTGCATCTAAAGCATAATCAGCTCATTCGAGCCCAGCTTCGTCTTTGTCCTCTAGGTCCTCAGACAAAGTTAAGACCCTCTTTGGTGCCGACAGATGTCTTGGAGTCAAAGCAAGAGACTTTGAAATTTTCAAGTTATGGGTCTAGGATCTGAACAGAGACCTCTGCTCTGACCTGTACTCTGTTTGATCCGATGACTTTGGATCGGATCTGGCATCCTGTCCTTTTAAGCCAATTTTGACATTACCAAGGACTCTGCTCTCCATTCTTTGACCCGGTTCTGTTGACCTAGATCCCCTTCCACCTCATCCACCCGTTCAGCCAGGAGCCTAACTGAAGAAGTCTTGAGTGCACATATCGAGACAGACAGAACAGGATATGATGACTACCTGGGTCCACATGGGTGGGGCAACAGGAATAAAGAAGCCATTCTAGATCTCTGTCTGGCAAATGGCTTGACAGCCAACAATGGCTTAGAAAGAGGCAGTCACAATATCACATACAAGAGTAACCAACATGCAACTCTGGTAAACTTCTTCCTAGTAAGGAATATCTGTGGTAGAATACATGATTGCAAAGTCATCTCCGGTGAAAGTCAGCCCACAGCATAAACCACTAGTTATAATCAGCTGCAAGTAGTGGTCAGAGAAGACTCTTGAGGTCAACAGAGACCAGGCTGAAGACCTGGAAGTTGACTGGAGAGAAAGACCAACAGTTCAAGGAATTACTCTGGGCTCTAGCACCAAGGAAGAGGAGGAAATGGGTGGAGCTGAGCAAGAATGGCAGCGCCTAAAACAGCATGTGTTAAGACTACAGAAAAGAGATGTGGCTGAGCCAGATATGAAAATAAGGTAGATAAGGAAAGCTGGTGGTGGAATGAAAGAAGTCCAGGAAGCTGGTGGTGGAATGAAGTCCAGGAAGTCATCAAAAGAAAGGAGTGCAGGAAGAAGTGGGAGATGGAAAAGACTGACCAAGCTAGGGAAGGATTACTGGTTGGCTTTCAAAGAAGCTAAGAAAGAAGTTGCAGTAGCAAAGAATAGGGAATTGGAGGCACTCTACTAACTTGTGGAAAGTGACTCAGTAAGTGGCACAAAACTATTTCAGGTTGCAAGGCAAAGACAGAAAGATAAAGAAAACAGTCAGACACCCTTCATAAGGGATGCCAGCAACGACCTGCTCACCATTCCACAGGATATCAAAGGCAGATGGAAGGAGTGTTTCCAGCAACTTCTGAGTAAAGAAAGCCCCACAGAAGCTGTACTGCCCCAGTAACAGCCTAGGATGAGAGAAGAGGAGGAGCCCACCCTAGACGTAAGAACAACACTAAGAAAAATAGTCAGCAGGCTCGGATGAGGTCACAGCAGATATGATGATGCTTGGGGAGTAATGGCTCTTGATGGTACTAATAGTGTGGAGAGAGAGGCGTATCCCGGATGACTGGAGAGTAAGCATACTCATGCCAGTTTACAAGACCAAAGGGGACATCCACAACAGTGGGCAGTACAGAGGCATCAAACTCCTATCACATTGCATGAAAGTTCTGGAGAGGGTGATTGATAAACTGATACAGAGTAGTAGAAAGTAAGATGGGAAATGAGCAGTTCGGATTCAGATCAGGATGCAGTTCGGATTCAGATCAGGATGCAGCACAGTAGACCTGATGTTTGTTTGCAGTAAGGCAGATACTTGAGAAGAAGCTCGAGATGAGTCCACCTGGGCATTCCTAGACTTGGTGAAAGCATATGACAAGGTCCCATGAAGGCTGATCTGGACAGTACTTCAGTGCTTTGAAGTCCCTGAAACATTGGTAGAATTAGTGCAGGCTGTGTACAAGGACCCAATGACTCAAGTATGAACAGTGTTCTGACTCGCACGGTTCCCAGTGGGAGAGGGTGTATACCAGGATTCAGCTCTTGAGCCCACTGCTGTTCATACTGGTGATGGACTGCATTAGCAAACAGGTTGGAGGGGACAGATTAACAAAGATGCTGTATGCAGACTATGTGGCATTACAGGCTGACTCTGAGCTAGAACTTCAGCAAAGGATAGAAGAATGGAATGCAAAACTGAAGGCATTAGTCTGCATTATTTGGAGTGATTATCAAACAGTCTGATCTTCAGTATCAGTTATGTAGTCAGTTTTGCATGCTACTGAGATATTGTCTACTCTACAAGATCGGATTGCAAAGTATTTCTATACTGAGCTAAAAACGGTTATTCTGGCAGTTAATAAGCTACTTCTGTGGCAAGAGTGGAAGGCTTGAATCATTTCATCTTTTAAAAGTAAAACCTGGACCCCCAGCTAAACCAGGAATATTCTGGAACTATTCTAAGGATAACTTCCTGCTATTAATTGAGAACCTGGCAAAATTTCAAGCCCTTATAAACCCTGAGAACACTTTTGCATATGCAGAACTGTTCACTGAAACCCTGTACAAGCATGTTAATAGCTGCATAAAGGCAGCTGTACCCACTAGGAAGAAGTCTAGAACCAACTCAAAATAAGCCACCCTAGTGGAATCACAGAATCAGTCTGATGTATAACCGGAGGAAGAAAATGATGGCAAAAATTAGGAGGTGCAGCACCCAGCAGGATAAAAGCACTCAAAGTAAACGCAACTCGGAGGACAAAGTCTGCCAAAGCCATATTTGAGTTTTGCCTCCCAGGCCAAGGACAACCACAAAGCGTTCTTTAGCTATGTCCACAACCTCAAAGACAGTACACAGTTGTGTGCCGAGCTCAGTGTAAATGGAGCCACCTATACTGAGCCAGAAGATGTAGCAAACCTCCTGGCTGATAAATTCAGCTCAACTTTACTCCCCTCTCCCCGTCAACCTTCCCTCAGGAAATATCAAATATAACTCCCCCCTACTTATCACTAGGGAACAGGTCCTTAAGACCAAGAACATTGCATCAATGGGCCCAGAAAATATTCCAGGATGCCTTCTAAATAGCATGAAACATAACCCATCAGGGCCTCTGGAATTACTATTTAACTGTAGCCTCCAAAACAGGCTTTGTGCCATATAAATGGAGAAAAGCAACAGTCATCTCTCTGCACAAAGGTAGGCCATCTACAGGCCCCTAAGTCTCACTAATCTTGTATGTAAAGCCATGGAAAGAATTATCATGGAGATGATCAGTAGAGATAGAGTAAACCTCCAGACACTGGACCCAACCCAGTTTGGTTTCCTCAAGGGCAGATCATGCCTACTCAACCTGGTGGACTTTTTGAGAATGTTATGAAAGCAATGGATGAGGGCAAAATTGTTTACACTGTCTGCCTTGACCTGGCTGAGGCATTTGACACAATACCCCACTCGGGCATTGTTGACAAACTCAAGAGGTAAGGTACAAACCCATATGTCACCTGTTGAATAGCCAACTGGCTCACAGACAGGACCAAGGAAATTAGAACTGGGGAGTTCACCTCTGCAAAGAAGCCAGTCAAGTGGAGTCCCTCAGGGATCAGTCCTTGGACCACTCCTTTTTGGCATTTACTTCTCAGAAGTCAAGGGAAATTTCAGTGGTCTCCAGCTGACTAAATTTGCAGATAGCAAATTAAGAGCTGTCATTGAATCTCATACTGACAAATGTTCTCCAGGAGGGTCTGACACAGACAACTGGTGTTAGAGCCATGGACTAAAACTAAATGCCAAGAAATGCATAATAGTATCCTTTGGGAAGTCCTCCATCCCTGGTAAATATCATATTGACAACACACGCCTTAGAGTTGACCTAGTAGTCAGGGACTTGGGGACACATGGTAGTCTAGCCTGATCACATGTCTACAGTGGTGAGGAAATCATCCTGTGTTGCGCAACTTGTAAACAAAGGTATGGCATCCAAGTCCTAGGAAGTCATTGTTCCACTGTAGTCGGCTTTCATCAGACCTTCATTGAGTACAATGGCCCCTTTCGTATGTACCTAACTAGGCACATCCAACAACTGGAACATTCATAGAGGTTCCTCACTAAAAGAATACAGGGTGCAAGTAATATGTCCTATGCTGACTGCCTCAAGACCCTATCCCTGTATTGGTCTTCTGTAGGCTTTTGAGGGGAGATCTATGCCTGGCATACAGAGTATTGTCTAACTCCAATCTGCTGAACTTCCTGCATATCTACAAAACACAGTACCAGAATTACCCATCCTAAAGACTTTAAACCTTGCCTGTGATATAAATAGGACCTGCTGGAGAGATGGGTATGTATCCCAGAGACTACCCCCATCTGTGGAACAGGCTCCCCATCCATGTGAAGCAGAGTTCCTCCCTAACCCAATTCAAGTGCAACTTGGACAGTTGAATGGGAAACCGGAAATTCATCCCTGATTTGGCAACTGTCTCTCTAATGCAAACAAGTAACCTGCAAATGGTTCATCTCCCAGGCCCATGCTTACACTTATCAAGGGTGTCAGAACAAAGATTTGGGATGCATGGCTAGGCTTAAGTCATTAGCCTAGTAAATACCTATGAAACTAAGCACAGCTAAGATTGTGGTAATGGCAGCAAATTGGGGAAATCAGAAGCTGAGAATAAAGATGGAAGGGAAGATAGTGGAACAGGTGAAGTCTGGAAGGGGGTGGTTGAGGAGAAGGGAAGTCTGAATGAAGAGGTCAGAACGAGAATCAGCGGGGCTGTAGCCAACTGGTATAGAGTCTTCGGTGTAGTCTATGATAGAAGAATGCCAAAGAACCTGAAAAGTAAGGTATACAAGACAATGGTGCGACCAATACTATTGTATGGTACAGCAACCTGGGCAATAAAGGCAGAACAGTTAAACAAGCTAGAGTTGGAAATGTGCCTGAGAAGGGTAGTAGGATGCACACTGTGGGACAGACAAAGAAATTAAGACAAGAGCAGAAGCCAAAGTAGCTCCAGTTGCAGAAAAGATCAAAGAGAACAGATTACGGTGGTTTGGACAAGTGCAGAAGAGAGTCTAGTGAGGAGGATTTTGGACAGACGGTAAGAGGAAGAAAGGACATCCAGCAAAGAGGTGGATGGATTGTATGAAAGAAGATCTGGGACAGTCAGGCATGAGTGTTAAAGAAGGCAGGAGTGTGGCACTGAATCGAGAGAGTTGGTGACAGTTAACATGATACCCCGACATCTTAAGGCCCTGTACTTGGTCCCCTTTTTCCATTATTTATGGTCTCCCCAAAGATTGCAATCACCTAATACTGTTGCTTTTTGCAGAGGACATAGTAAACTGACATCCTCACTCGGGGGGGGGGGGGGGTAAAATACAGACTTCTGAACACACTGGAGCTCTCTCAACAAAAGCAGCTTAGAAACAGACACCCACCCACACACGTGCACAAAAAAAAGTGTGCTGCAAAAATTTCCAACCCCAGAGTTTCTCTGTCCGCACTGATAAAGCAAATGTATCCATGTATGTTGATCATTCTCTTTTAAGATCATACAGAATAACAATCTCAAGAAGTACTAAATCAATTGAAACTGTAAAGTCTAACTTTCTCACTGAAGACGCTAGAAGAGTCATTGCTATCAGTGTTCTCATATCATTGAGTATTTGCACCCCATTTTTGGCCTTTGCTCTCACCATTTGTGTTGTAGAAGACCAGAAAATTAAGTACTTGGATTATTTTCCTTGGACATAACAAGGAACACCCTTGTGTTTCTGTCAAAAGAAAATGGATACAAGTACCCCATAGGGTTTCTAGTTCTAAATTCATTAACTTTTATGCTTCCTCAGATTTATTTTTTGTCCTTCTTTTAGAAATAAATCACTTACTCACTCCTCTGATCAAACTTTTAGGAGAACAAGTACCGTTCAGCTCATTAGACCCCCTCCCCCTTCTAGCTAGCATTTGAGGAAAAATCCTTTTCCAGACTAACTGTATTTCAGAAGATATTACATAAATCTCTAATTTTTCTTTCTCGAAGGAGCTTAAAATCCATCTCCAAACACGAGCAAAAATGTTTGTTTTATTGATAAAGGATGATTGGCCTACATATTCAACACCACCACATAATTTAGCATTAGTATGTATCTGTTAAATTTGTTTTCTTGTTTTTATCTGTTTATCTCTAAGCATTTACGGTTCTGTATTATCTGCTTGTACATACTGTGTCCATTGTTTGATTTCTGTTTAGTGCATCTGCCTTTGTATACTTTTTCCTCTTGTTGGTACGGTTTATTTGTCATTTGTGAAGTAAGTGTATTTGACATTTTGTTTATTGTAATACTTAGTCTGTGTAATATGCCCAGTGTAATGCTGACAAGCTGCATATGTTTCTTTGCTATTGGGCCTTGGCTGTGACTGAAGATGGTCCTTGGAACAGTTAAACAAGTCTGTATGCAGGAATATGTTCCCTTAGGTTTGAAATCCTGGGCAGCCACCCACCCTTCCAAGACCTTCAGACAGACACGAACAACTTATTTTTGTAAAGCAAGATGTTCTTAGTGTTTCACTGTTGCAGTCATTACACTTGGGTTATCCTGTTGGCAGGCTACCCTCAAGTCGGCCTGAATTCCAAAGTCTAGGTCCGGCATCTGTTGCTGTCGCCACTTCCCTGACGTCAGTGCGCCAGGGGTATAAAAGATGCAGCCGATGCCATTTTCTTTAGTCTTTCTTGCCGCGCAGTGCCAGAAGCAGTTCGCAAGTGCCGATCAGCCGACTCCTGAGATTTCTGTGTTCGAATTTCAGATCCGAAGTCTTCATTAAAAGCCAAGTACCCCATTGGGGAAAACTTTTTTCTTGCTTCAAACCGATGTCAGAAAAAGTTTAATAATTGTATTTCTTATGGGAAGCAAATACCTCATAAGGATTTTCATTCTTACTGTATTCCTTGCCTAGGCCCCGACCACAACGTTGCTTGTCTGTTTTGTGCTAGATTTAACCAGTGCACTATAGCGCCGGTACGATTTTGCTTTTCACTATTTTGGCAGAAGATTTAATTACACGATGCCGTCGGCTATCCAACAGACTACCGCAATTCACAAGAAACGCAAAGAAAAGGACAGGCATCCGAGGTCTAAAACAGACGATGAGGCTTCTAAGCCAGTCGCCGGTTCGCCGGCTCTCAGTGAGGCGCTTTCGCAGCCCCTGACGCCCGCTACTTTGGACCCGCAGGCCGCAACAGACTCCCACGTGGAGTCGCCTAGGCCGCTGGAAGCTCAAAGTATTGGACCTTCGGAAACTATTCCCTCAGATGGGTCCGGAGCCGCTGAGCAGACATCGGCTTTGGAGGGTGTTTTTAGACCTACTCAATTGTACATTAAAGCGACTCCAGTTACAAAGGCAAAGACTAAAGCATCTTTAAAGACAAAGAAACAAGTACAACAGCCTCATGGTCAGGCCTCCATGCCCAAAAAACAGATGCTCAAAATGGCCGAAGACTTAATTACTTTGATCAGGGGTTCCCATCCCCCTCCTGATAAGAGGCCTAGGCAAGAGACAGAATATGAATCTTCAGATCAGGTTTCCATTTCTTCAGATTCCTCTTCTGATCAGGATTACTCTTTTCCTCCCTATGAGGATTCTGATGCTGAAGAATCTGTCCCTTCAGCCTCTCCTCCTGAGGATTACTCTTTTGGGGAAACCTTGCATACCATGAGGGAACATTTTCCACTGGGAGAGCCAAGATTATTCTGAATCTAAGAAAAGGCTCAGGGACTTAATTTTACTCCCTCAACACAGGCCCCTAACTGTTCCGCCTGTGTTAGACATTGTAGATGTATTTTTAGAGTCCAGTCTGACCCCTGACTCCTTACCTCCAGCTCCTGTTAAGCCGGACAGGTACTACAGGGTGCCTGACTCTCAATTCCTTTTCAAGAACCCTGCTGCTGACCCAGAAACTATTCCTCAGGGTCCCAGAGGGGTCAAAGCATTCACTGCAAAAAACCCTACCCCCTCCGACAGGGATTCTAGGGCATTAGACAGATGGGGAAAGAAGATTTACACCTCTGCTACCTTGGCTATAAGAGCTTGTCAATTTCATATGCTCAAATATCAGCAATATATTATGTCACTGCTTAAACAGAAAATGTTAAATTCTGAAGGTGCAGAAAACAAAGAAATGCAGGATTTATTGCATGCAGTTGAGCAAGTTGGAAAGCATACTTTGCAATGTGGTTTTGATTATTTGGAGGCCTCCTGTAGGGCCGCTGTCACAGGTTTTGTCATTAGGAGGCATGCTTGGTTAAAGGAACAAAATTTACCAGATCATTTTAAAGCAAAATTATTGGATGCTCCATTACAGCATGATACTTTGTTTGGTGTTAAAGAAAATGGAGGAAAAAGCTAAATCTATGCAAACGGTCAATGATTTCTTACAGGTATAGCCTCCAGTCTCATTTAGCAGACACTGGCCTGCTAAGAATTGGTCCTTTCCAGTGTCAGACAGACCACAAAGAGGCAGATGCAGGCACCCAAGAGGCAGATCCCAGCCCCAAGGTTCATACAGGTCTAAACAATGGGGTCCTTCTACCTCCAAAAGTGGAGAAGACAAATCACAGCCTTACAGGAAACAGTCCCAATGACTTCCCCCTACCTACGCCAAGCACTTATCTTCTGGCAGCGCCTTTAGGGGGAAAACTAGCACTTTTTTCTCAAAATTGGCACATAACCCAGGACAAATGGGTCTTAGACGTAGTGTCACGGGACTACAAGTTCCACTTTCATACCCTGCCAAGGGCAAACTGTTGGCCAGACCTACCAAAAAAACAATGGGCAGAGGCACAAAAACAAGTCTCATCCCTCATGGACATGAGAGCCATTCAACAAGTACCAGAACAAGAGCAGGGACAAGGATTTTATTAGACTGTTCTTGGTACCCAGAAAGGACAAAGCCTGGAGACCAGTACTGGACCTTTCTATTCTAAACACATCTGGATTTACCAAAATTCAAAATGTTGACCTTACAGCAGCTTCTGCCCATGCTGGGCAAGAAGGCTTGGCTTGTGACTTTGGGACATGCAAGTATGCCTCTTTTAGGTCTAATCAGACAAACATGCAGGAGAGAGACCTCAGAATCAAAGCTGGCTCAATGCACTATCAATTCTCTGCACTGCCCTTTGGCTTATCTACTGCGCCCAGGGTCTTCACAAAGTGCCTGGCTCCAGTAATTGCATTCTGCAGACAAAGCGGAATTCAAATATATCCTTACTTGGATGACTGCCTCATTCAAGCAGATAAGGACTTTCTATTACAGCATCTGGTGTTTGTAAAAAGATTACTACCATGCCTAGGGTACACAGTCCACGAACAAAAATCAAAACTAGTACCCTCTCAAAGAGAACATTCCTGGGTGCAAGCTTAAATACAACTGCCCAGATGGCTTATCTCACGCCAGACAAACAAAGGCAACTGACTACCTACTTCACACTGTTGGCAACAAAGGCCCAGTTATCTGCAAGAAAAATTCTGCAGGCTTTGTGCTTCATGACATCCTGCATTCTACTATTTCCATATGCATGACTGCATATGAGGAAACTTCAATGGTACCTAAAAAGTGTTTGGACTCTGCATTGCCACAGCCTGGAAACAATAATTACTCTCATTCCCTGCCTGCAACAGGAGTTTCGATGGTGGGCGAAGGCCTGTCACCAGAACAAAGGACAGCCGTTCACCTTATCCCCAGCCAAGCAGACATTGACAACGGATGCATCAGATTACGCCTGGGGGGGCACACATGGCAGGAAGATGTATTCAAGGCACATGGTCCGCCAACCAAATGCATCTACATATCAATCAAAAAGAGATGCTAGCTGTTCAGAATGCCCTGACAGCCCTCAAGGACGTACTTCATCCGGGACAACTACTGATAGACGGACAATACCACGGTCATGTGGTGTATAAAGGCACTCATTCTTACCCCCTATGCAGACTAGCCATGACTTTGTGGGACACAGCATTGACTTACCAAGTACATCTGCAGGCACAATTCATGCCAGGAAAGATAAATACTCTGGCAGAAGAACTAAGAAACCTCATGGATCCCCACGAATGGAAATTGGATCCACAAGTCTTCAGCATGATAACAAGGAAATGGGGATGCCCGGACATAGACCTATTTGCCTCTCCTCACAACTGCCAACTAAAGAGATTCTGCACAAGGACTTATCACAGACAAGCATGGAAAGTGGGTGCCCTATCTTTCAGCTGGAAAAACTTAACAGTATATGCCTTTCCTCCACTGCCTCTCCTCCCCAAGGTACTCCTAAAGGTCAGACAAGAGAAGCCAAAAATGATACTGATTGCCCCAGACTGGCCACGACAGTACTGATATCCAATCCTAAGGAACTTGTCTCATTGCCCAGCCTGGACCTTACCTCAAATACCTCACCTACTGTCCCAACAAAACAATCCGATCCTGCACAGCCAACTCAAAACCTTAAATCTGACAGCATGGCGGATAATGTAGTCATACAGAACACTCCTCTCACTAAAGTGGTGATGGATGTCATTTTGGAGGCCAGGAGGCCTAGTACTAGAAAATCTTATGCTGGAAAATGGAAGATGGAAGATTCTGTGCCTGGAACCAGGCACAATGAATTTGACACAGCAGTACCAAATATTCCTCAGATTTTGCAATACTTAACTGATATGTTGGACAAAGGCCTATCCTTTTCATCAATTAAAATTAATTCCTCTGCCATTTTGGCTCATTACAATACAGAGCCACCAATCTTTTTTCATCCTTTAAGGCAATACCTCAGAGGAGCCAAAACCTTAAGGCCTCCATACCTGCATGGGACCTCAATTATGTCTTTGAAAAACTCTGCCTCCATTTGAACCAGCCGCTACAGCTGATATAAAGTTTTTGTCTTGGAAAACAGCTCTGCTCCTTGCAATAATCTCTGCAAGATGAGTCTCAGAGCTACAGGCACTCATGGCTGTGGAACCTTTTATCTTTTTTTATCCAGACAGGGTTTCTCCAAGGACAAACCCGACATTTATGCCTAAGGTAGTGTCCAGTGTGGCCCTTAACCAAACTATTCATCTGCCTACTTTTTATCCAAACCCACAGAATAAGGGAGAGAGAATTCTGCATTCTTTGGACATACACAGACTGCTACGCTTCTACTTGAATAGAACCAAAGCTTTCAGAAAGACTGAGAAACTACTAGTGGCATATGCTGCAGGATCACAAGGAAAGGCTATCTCAAAGCAGACTCTTTCAAAGTGGATAGGCCACTGCATTCGTTTCTGCTATTCACAGTATGGCAAGCCAGTGCCTAAGGGCATTAGGCCACATTCTACCAGAGCAGCAGCCACTTCAGTAGCCTTCCTCAGGGGAGTACCATCCAAGGACATTTTAGCGGCTGCTACCTGGAGTTCAGTGCACACCTTTACAAAGCGCTATCATTTACCACTCTACTCTAAATCAAGGGCAGGTTTTGCCACTGCAGTTCTGCAGGACCTCATAGCCGCTCCTAATGCTATTTAGCTCCAGCCTCCCAACCATAGCTTTGGGACTCAACCCAAGTGTAATGACCAACAATGAAGCACAAAGAACATAGTACAGATGTTCGTGTTACCCTGCTGCAATCATCACACTTGGGTTATCCTGTCGTCAGGCGGTCCCGCAGTCGGCCCGAGTTCCAAAGTCTTGGTCCGGCAGTGGTTGCTGTCGCTTCTTCCCTGACGTTAGTGCGCCAGGGGTATACAAGAGGTATCCGACGCCATTTTCTTCAGTCTTTCTTGCCGCGTGGTGCCCGAAGCAGAAGCAGCTCGCAAGTGCTGGTCGGCCGACACCTGAGATTTTCGATTCAAATTTCCGTCCGAAGTCTTCAATAAAGCTAAGTACCTTGTTGGGGAACCTTTTCTTGCCTCAGTCCGATGTCAGAAAAAGTTAACAATTGCATTTCTTGTAGGAAGCAAATACCTCATAAGGACTTCCATTCTTATTGTATTCCTTGCCTAGGCCCAGACCACGACGTCACAGGTTGTCTGTTTTGTGCTAGGTTTAATAAAGGAACTTCCTCACAAATCACAAAGCAGAATGCGGTCCCCGTCAACAATAAAGGACGTCTTCAAGAATTCAGTTGAATGCAGCCAGGAATACACCAAAAAACAGTTTATTGCACAAAACTATCCATAAATAGTAAAAACGATACTCCTGTATACAACCAGAGCCTTGGATTAAGTGCTTTCGTCTCCAATCGGGGACTTCATCAGAATCCAAGGATTAACAATACTAGCACCCTTTTATAATGACCAAATCCATTCAGCTGGCATCTAATTAAATTAATTAATTGGTTCCATTTTTCTTAAAGTAAAACCTTACCAAAAATACTTTTGAAAACATTTGAAAATCTGTATGAATGAATAATCTGCAGGTAAAAATAAACACAATAGATAGGTATAACCACACAATAAATAAGGATATAAAAATGTGATAAATATAGTATAATAAATATAATAAATGTATATATATGTATATTAAAATATATAAATATGTATGTATGTAAAAAAGCCACTGCAATAAAATAATATATAAAACATCATAAATATATGTATATTTAAAAAATTCATATGGAATATAAATATTCTTGAGGAATGTAAATTATTTGAATACTTATAATACTGTTTAAAAAAAATTCAAACAATATATAAAATTCAAAATATTTACAACACAATGGATGAAAAACTAAGAATTATATGTATATGAATATATATAGGGAATCACTTTCAATACAATCAAAGTAAAGGATGAAATATAATAAATATATATATGTTGCTGAATACATCTTATAAAATGTAAAAAATGTAATCAACCCTAGGAATAAATCCATAATAGTTTTATTTAATATTGGTAATGGTGGTCATAATTTGTGTTTCTTGGGGTCAGCTGCAAGCATTTTCAATGCTGGGGTGATGGAAATGTGGTCATTAAGGCCCTTGCCACAACAAGAGTCCAATCTAAGTTGCCACATTTCTTTTAACTCCAGTTGGGTCTCCCAATCACCACCCCTCTCAAGGCATTTTACTTCCTCTATTACCCAGAATTTAAAATCTGCATCCCTACAGACCAAAACATGTCTGTACATAGCATTATTTTCATTTTGTTTGTTGATGTCCCTCACATGTTCATAAATTCTGGATCGTAGGTGTCGTTCAGTTTTCCCAACATAGTAGCTCCAGCAGACCTTACAGAAAACAAGGTATACCACCCTTTTTGTATAACAACTACTGTAGGTTTTAGCAACCAGGGTTGTTCTAAGACTGGGTATTCTAATCTCCTTTTGTCCTGCTATAAATGCACACTGCGCACATCTACCACATTTAAATGTCCCACATTTTTTATTTGCCCCATGTGTATTATTCGTCTTCTCTAAGATGTTCTTAATATTCCTATTCCTCCTATAAGTATAACGTATATCATTTTTAAATGCATCAGTTTTGATGGCCATTTCCCTAAACATCTCCCAGGTCTCATTGATACATTTTCTGAGTTGTCCTATCCCTTGATAGTATGTAAGGGTCAAGTATGGTGTACTATTAACTTTGTTCTTTTTGTGGTTGTTACCACCCACCATTTCTCTGACACAAGCATCCACATCATCGTTGACTGTGTAGACACGGCTACTCTTAACTAATAAAGGAGTATATTTATTGTTACTTCTACCTTTTTGAACCTGGTATTTTACACCATGTATCAAATCTGGCGGATATCCTCTCTCCTGGAACATTTTGCCAACGAATTCAATCTTTCATGAATTCAGTATCTGAAATCATCCTCGCCATCCTAATCATTTGTCCCTTTATAATGTTCTTTTTTAATACATATGAATGGTCACTATCAAAGTGTAGGTAGGCATTGGAAAAATGCTCCTTCCTATATATATTGGATTTGTAACACTTGTTTGTATAATCCTCGTCTAACCTCACATCCAGAAAATGTATAAAATCTTTTCCAATATCATGTGTAATTTCTAAAAATGTCGTAGTATGATTGATATATTCAATGAATTCATCTATCTTGTCAAGTGGCCCATTCCATACAACAAAAATATAGTCTAAAAATCTATAGTATTTACCAATGTACCTATAATAATCAGATAAAAATATGAACTTGCTCTCCCAATATAGCATAATGATGTTTGCGTATATAGGAGCACAGGCAGGGCCCATTGCCACTCCTTCTTTTTGGTGAAAATATTCACCCTGGAAGTACACATAATTGTATTTCAAAACCAACTCCATATTTTCTAATACCAACCTAAATTCATCACTCGTTACCAATTTCATTTCAGTTAAAATATCTTCAAACCATATCATACCCATTTCTTGTGGTATGACGGAAAACAAGTCTCTCAGATCTATTGTGATGAAAACACTGTCATTGTTGTATGGACACTCACCCATCTTCAAAAAATCCCAGGAGTCAACCAAAATATGACTATTTTTTGTGGAACTGCTTCAGTTTAGAGTCTACATATATTGCCAAAGGTTGGATCTTAGATCCCTGGGATGAGACAATAGGTCTCATAGGTGGGTCATATACAGATTTGTGGACTTAAAATAGCTGGTATAACTGGTTTTGAGACTCGAAGGAAATTGTAAAGATCCATATCAATCAAACCCTGCAATAGGTTATCCTCTAATACTATGTCAGTCTGTAAGATATATTGATTTCATTTCTGGATACTCTACTATATTGTTTCTCATTGTCAAAAATATCCATCATTCTGGTCGTGTAGTCCCATTTGTTCATAAATACCACACCCCCACCCTTGTCCGGTTTCATTACTCTTATTTTATCATTATTACTCAGCTCTTTCAATAATTTCATTTCAACCTCAGTTAAATTCCTAACTGGTTCTGTATTGTACAAGTTTGTCATACGTATCCTCCTAGTTACACATCTCTCAAAGTTCATGATTTCATTTTGTATTGGTATTAATGTATTTGTATTAATAAAGGAACTATCAAACGCCGTTTTGACTTCGCACGACATTACTTTGGTAGGAAATTTAATTATATCATGCCGTCGGAGCAGCCGACCGGCATGCATAAAAAACGCAAGGATAACGACAGGCAGCCTAGGAACAAGCCAGACTCCGAGGCCTCTGCTGGGCCTGTCGCCAGTTCTCCGGTTTTCAGTGAGGCGCCTACGCAGCCCCTGACGACCGCAGAATTGGAACCCCAGACAGCTGCGGATTCTCAAGCGGAGTGTACTAGGCCGATGCAGCCATCTTTATAAGGCCCTTCCGACGCCAGAGCAGAAGGAGACCCCGGTGTAGTGGAAATGCCTTCGGTTGCAGAAGGTGTCTTCAGACCGACTGCACTCTGCATAAAATCTTATGCTAAGCTTAAAACTCCTTTAAAACCAAAAAAGACTGTACATCAGTCTACAGTTTAAGGCCCCATGCCTAAGAAACAGATGCTTAAGATGGCTGAAGATTTGATTACCCTAATCAGGGGTTCCCATTCCCCTCCAGATAAAAGACCAAGACAAGAGGAGGATTATGCTTCCTCTGACCAGGTTTCAATTTCCTCAGATTCTTCTGAGGAACGGGATTGCACTTTTCCCCCTTATGAAGACTCTGATGCTGAAGAGACTATTCCCTCAGCATCTCCCCCTGAAGACTACTCCTTTGGGGAAACTTTACATACCATGAGGGAACATTTCCACTGGGAAGGCCAGGACTACTCTGATTTTAAGAAAAGGCTCCGAGAGTTCCCTTTACTACCCCAGCACAAACCACTTGCTATCCCTCCAGTTTTAGATATTGTGGATGATGTTTACTTGGAGTCTAGTCTAAATCCAGACTCTCTACCTCCTGCTCCAGCCAAACCAGACAGATACTGCAGAGTACCTGACTCTCAGAAATTCCTGTATAAAAGTCCTGTGGCTGACCCAGAAACAATTTCCCAGGGTCCCAAGGGGGCTAAAGCTTCTATGGCTAAAGATCCTGTGCCCTCTGAAAGGGATTCCAGAGCCCTAGATAGATGGGGAAAGAAAATATACACCTCAGCAACTCTGGCTATGAGAGCATTAAATTGTCAGTTTCACATGCTGAAATATCAGCAATTCCTAATGTCTCAATTAAAACAAAAAATGAGCACACATACTGAGCAGTCTGAATTCAAGGAAATGCAGGATCTGTTGCATGCAGCTGAACAGGTGGGCAAACCTACTTTACAATGTGGATTTGATTCATTGGAAGCTTCCTGTAGAGCAGCTGTTACTGGGTCTGTCATACGTAGACATGCTTGGTTAAAAGAACAAACCTTACCTGATCATGTTAAAGCAAAATTATTGGATGCACCTTTACAGCAGGATGTATTTGGTGTCAAAGCAGAAGAGGTTTTAAAGAAAATGGAGGATAAGGCAAAGTCTATGCAGACGGTCAAGGATTTTTTACAGGTACAACCCCCTCGTTTCAGCAGAAATTGGCCAACAAAAAACTGGTCCCTTCCAGCTTCTGACAGATCACAGAGGGGCAAATACAGATGCCCAAGGGGCAGAGGTCAGTCACAAGGCCCTTACAAACCTCGCCAATGGGGTACTGCTACCCAGAAAGGAGGAGAAGACAGGCCCCAAGCTAGCAGAAGACAAACACAATGACTCAATCCTCAAACTACCAAGCAAATCTCTCCTGGCAGCTCCCTTGGGAGGAAAATTAGCATTTTTTGCAGACAACTGGCACATAATCACAAAAGACAAATGGGTCCTAAACATTGTCTCACAGGGATACAGATTCAACTTTCATACCTTGCCAAGGATAAAAGGAATGCCAAACCTGCCACCAAATCAATGGGCAGAGGCACAAAAACAAATTACAGCTCTCATGGACATGAGAGCCATTCAACAGGTACCTACACAGGAGCAAGGACAAGGATTTTACTCGAGACTCTTTCTAGTCCCAAGAAAAGACGCATCATGGAGACCTATTCTGGATCTTTCAATTCTGAACACCTATCTGCAAGTACCAAAATTCAATATGCTAACACTACAGCAGCTTCTTCCCATGCTGGGCAAGAATGCTTTGCTAGTAACGTTGGACCTCAAGGAGGCATACCTGCATGTCCTATCAGACAAAATTGCAGACGATATCTCCACTTCATTGCAGGTTCAATGCATTATCAATTCTCTGCACTGCCGTTTGGCTTATCTACTGCGCCCTGGGTCTTCACAAAATGCCTGGCACCAGTATTTGCATACTGCAGACAGAGGAATTCAAATATACCCATACCTGGGCGACTGCCTTATTCAAGCAGAAAGCAAGGACATTCTTTTAAAGCATCTGGCATTTGTCAAACACCTTCCAAGTTGCCTAGGGTACACAGTAAACGAAAATAAATCAAAACTAGTGCCCTCACAAAACATAATATTCCTGGGTGCCGGCTTGAATACAACGGCCCAGATGGCTTATCTCACGCCAGACAAGCAACAACAGCTGACTCAATATTTCAAAATAATGGCAACAAGGACCCAACTCCCTGCAAGAAAAATTCTGCAGGCCTTGGATTCATGGCATCTTGCATACTACTATCACCATTTGCAAAACTGCATATGAGGAAATTACAATGGTACCTGAAAAGCGTATGGACTCAGCACAGCCACAGCTTGGAAACAATACCACTCATTCCCTGCCTTCAACAGGAGTTTCTGTGGTGGGCACAGGCATGTCACCTCAACAAGGGTCAGCCTTTCACCTTACCCACAGCCAGGCAAACTGACAACAGATGCATCGGACTATGCCTGGGGAGCACACATGGCAGGACAGTGCATTCAGGGCAAATGGACTACAGATCAAAGGCATCTGCATATCAATCAAAAAGAAATGCTAGCAGTACAGAATGCCCTAACAGCTTTCAAGGACCTCTTACACCCAGGACAACTAATAGACTGACAATATCACAGTGATGTGGTACATAAGCAAGGGGGCACACATTCCTATCCTCTATGCAGGCAAGCAATGACCTTGTGGAACACAGCACTGTCTTACCAGGTTCAATTACAAGCACAGTTCCTGCCAGGAAAGAAAAACACATTGGCAGACGACCTAAGCAGAAACATCATGGATCCACACGAGTGGAAACTAGATCCACAAGTATTTGCAATGATAGCTCAAAAATGGGGATGCCCAGACATAGATCTGTTTGCCAGCCCCCAAAACTACCAACTTCAAAAATTTTGCACAAGGACATTCCATCCACAAACTTGGAAAGTGGACGCCCTCTCATTCAGTTGGAAAACATTAACAGTGTATGCCTTTCCTCCACTGCCTCTTCTAGCAAAGATACTGCTGAAAGTCAGATTAGAGAGGCCACAAATGATGCTCATTGCACCAGACTGGCCACGCCAGCATTGGTATCCAATTCTAAGGAACATGGCCCACGGCCCACCATGGATTTTACCACATTCCTCACCTGCTCACCCAGCGAGACAATCAGATTCTACACAGCCAGCTCAAGACTTTTAAACCTGGCTGCATGGCAAATTACCTAAACAACCAGCCAACACCTCTATCCAAAGCTGTTATGGATGTCATTCTGGAGGCCAGGAGGCCCAGCACCAGGAAAACCTATTCAGACAAATGGAAAAGATTTTGCACCTGGAACCAGGCTAAAGGCCAAAATCCCCTTGATCTAAACATTCCTCAGATTCTGCAATATTTTACTGAGATGATGCACAAAGGACTTTCCTTTTCATCTATTAAGATCCACTCCTCAGCAGTTTCAGCTCATTACAACACTGATCCTCCTTTATTCTCACATCCACTCCTAAGACAGTACCTCAGAGGGGCTAAGAACACAAGACCGCCCAGGAGAGCACCAACACCTACTTGGGATCTCAACTTTGTTCTGGAAAAGCTTACACTGCCGCCCTTTGAACCAGCTTTTTCAGCTGATTTAAAATTTCTTTCATGGAAAACTGTTCAGCTTCTATAGCCTCTTCTAAGCTCTGCAAAGCCTTTTTGAAGGCTACTTTTCTTTGGCCACCGATCAAGTACCCTACACCTCCCTGGGATTTTAATCTTGGTTCTTCAAGCATTGGATGTTCTTTGTGTTTCACTGCTGCAGTCATCACATTTGGGTTATCCCTGCCAGGGTAGCCTACGGCCGACCCGAATACCAGAGACTTAGTATTTCGTGTCTGTTGCTGTCACCTGAGGGCTGACGTCAGGTTGTCAGTGGTATAAAATAAGGCAGCAGACGCCATTACATCAGTCTTTCTTGCCATGGAGCCTGAAGCAGTTTGCACGAGTGCCGGTCTGCCGCTACCTGAGTTTTCGTTTCCGAATTGAAGTTGAAGTCTTCTAAAGCTAAGTACCCCGTTGGGGATCCTTTATTCTTGCACTAATCTGTCTGAAACTCTTACTGCATCACTTGCCTAGGCTCAGACCATGACGTCCCCTGTTGTTGCTTTTGTGCTTTAACCCCAGAACCATCAGCCTGGCCCTTATTGTAGCCAGATATTTTTGTTTACAGTCTTCTAATTCTGATAAGGCTTCGGTAAGCCATCCGACAGCAGAGCTTCCGAAAAAAACGTAAAGTTAGACAGACTGCACAGGTGCAAACCTTCCAATGACACTTTGTGAAGCTAGTAGTCAGTCCTCCGGTACTCAGTGAGGTGCTTTCACAGCCCCTGATGCCTGCCTCATTTGATTCGCAGGCCGCTACAGAGACCCTTTCGGAGTCTGGTATGCCGCAAAACTCTTCGTCTATGGATCCTGCGGTCCTCTGTACTTTGGATGAGTCTGGAGCTGCTGAGCAGGCACCGGCTTCCGAAGAAGTCCTTCGCACCTCCATATCTCGACACAGTCTTCTTTCGCAACTATCGTTCTTTCGAAAACTAGAGTTCCTTAGGCCCAGAGTTCGAATCGCACCCAAGAAACCAACTACCCACTCTGGCACCTACCTTGCCTCAGTCTCAAATGCTTAAAATGGCAGAAGAAGACCTTATGCTGATCAGAGGAAGCCAAGCTTACCCCTTCAGAAAGGAAAAGAGATCTGTCCCCAGTAGTTTTGTCTGAACAAGTCAGATGAATCTTATGTATCTGACTATGAAGACATGCACTCCCTCTCCACTTATGACTGTTCTGATGCAGAGGAATCCATTCCTTCAGGCTCTCCCCCAGACCATGTCAAATCTAAATTGTTGGATGCACCCTAGAACAGAGAACTCATTTGGCACTAAAGCAGAAGAGGTTAAAGATGGAAGAAAAAGCAAAGTCTATGCAAACAGATTTCTTGCAGTTCCAGCTCACTAGGTTCAGCAGGCATTTTTCCTCCAAACACTGGTCCTTTCCTGCTCCAAGTAAACAGGCCCAGCCTAGGACCCATGAAACAGACCCCCGGGAATGCAGCGATATAAGCAGTGGACTACCTCCACTTCAAAACCGGGGAGTTCTAAGCCACCCCCTTATGGTAAGAACTCACAATGACTCACCTCCTCCCGACCTCCCGTCTGCCCACCTTCACTTACCCCTAGGAGGAAAACTCTCCTTTCACTCAAGCACCTGGGCCACCATTACCAAGGACCAATGGGTTCTGAACATTGTGTCTCAGGGGTACAGATTCTCCTTCCACACCCTTCCAACTCCAAAAGGGTTCCCAGATCTACTGCCAAATCAGTGGGCAGAGGCTCAAAAGCAAATCCAGTCCCTGCTCTCTTTGAGGGCAGTAGAGCACGTTCCTGCAGAACAGATAGGCCAAGGCTTCTACTCCAGACTTTTTCTGGTTCCCAGAAAAGAGGGCACTTAGCGCCCCATCCTCTATCTATACATTCTAAACACCTTGCTGGTGATCCCAAAATTCAAAATGCTCACCCTCCAGCAGCTGCTTCCCATGCCTTCCAAGGATGCTTGGCTAGCCACCTTGGATCTAAGAGGCCTACCTCTACATTTCTATCAGGGAATCATGCAGAAAATATCTCCGCTTCAGGGCAGGATCTCAAAACTTTCAGTTCTCTGCTCTTCCCTTTGGCTTATCTACTGCTCCCAGAGTTTTACAAAATGCCTGGCTCCAGCCATTGCCTTTTGCAGACAGATATTCAAATTTACCCCTACTTAGACGACTGGCTTATTCAGGCAGACAGCCAGGAAAAGCTGCTCAAACACCTGGCCTTTGTAAAGAGTCTACTAACCTCCCTAAGGTACACAATCAACGAAAAGAAATCAAAACAGGTGCCCACCCAAAGGATAATCTTCCTGGGAGCAAGTCTGGACACAGCATCCCAGATGGCATACATTACACCAGAGAAACAAATTTTCCTGTCAGCCTACTTCTCTCAACTGGCCACCAGGCCCCAACTTTCTGCAAGGAAAATCCTGCAAGCTCTGGGGTTCATGGTATCTTGCATACTCCTCATTCTATATGCCAGACTGCATATGAGGAAACTTCAGTGGCACCTAAAGAGCCTTTGGTGTCAACACACTCAAGACCTGGAAACTCTAATACCTATAATTCCTTGCTTCAGAAAGGAATTTCTTTGGTGGGCAACAGCATGCTCCCACAACAATTTGACTGCCCTTCTCCCCCCACCCCGCCGCCCAGACCCTCACCACAGACGCATTAGACTATGCTTTGGGTGTACACCTGGACGGCAGGTGCATACAGGGCCAATGGAGCCCACAGCAAACCCCCACCCCCGCACATCAATCAAGAAGAGATGATGGCTGTGCAGCACGCCTTGATAGCTTTCGAAGCCCCTTCTCTCTCCAGGGGTTCTCATGATCAAAACAGACAACAACATTGATGTGGTACATCAGCCAGCAGGGAGGGACTCACTCCTACCCTCTTTGCAGGCTGGCCATGACACTTTGGCTCACAGTCTCTTCCATTCTACTACACCTGTTACACAATGCCTACCAGGCTCTCTCAACTGCCTAGCATACCAATTAAGCAGAAACTTCACTGTATGGCTTGGAAAAAGGATGCCCTGTCCTTCCCATGGGTCAACCTCTCTGTCTATGCCTTTTCCTCCCCTACCTCTCATCCCTAGAGTACTGCTCAAAATAAGGGAGGAAAAACCAAGGACCATTTTTTTAGCTCCGGACTGGCCCTGACCGCACTGGTACCCCTTGCGCAGCCTGTCCCCGCTGCCTCCATGGCATCTTCCTCAGATTCCAAACCCAGAGGGAAGGGGAAATCATGCATCCCCAACTGCCAACACTCAGTTTGGCAGCTTGGCTTATTCCCTAACCCCAAATCAATCTGCCGTCCTCAATTAACAGATTCTGGATGTTATCTGTGAGGCCAGATGCCCTAGCACCAGAAAGTCTTGTGCAGATAAATGGAAAAGGTTCTGCACCTGGATCCAGGCTAAGGAGGTCAATACGGCACAGCCCTCCATCCCACTCATCCTGGATTACTTAGCTGACCTACTACACAGTGGCCTTTTTCTCCTCTCTCAAATTTCATGCCTCTGCTATTTCTGCTCATTTTCCCACTGAGCAACCCGTTTTCTAACACCCTTTGATCAAACAGTTCCTCAGAGGCGTTACCAGCTTGAGGCCCCCCAGAAGAGCAACACCTTCTGCTTGGGACCTTAACTTTGTCTTGAAAAAGCTCAGCCTGCCTCCTTTCGAACCAGCTTCTTCTGCAGAGCTAAAATTTCTCTCCTGGAAGACTGCCTTCCTTCTGACCATCACTTCAGCCAGAAGAGTCTGAGCTGCAAGCACTCATAGCTGTGGAACCTTTCATCATCTTCCATGCAGACCGGGTATCCCTCAGAACTAACCCATCCTTCATGCCCACGGTGGTGTCCAGTGTGGCTCTCAACCAATCCATTAATTTGCCCACCTTGTTTCTTAATCCTCAGAACAAGGGGGAAAGGATTCTTCACACTGTAGATGTGCACAGACAGCTCAGATACTATATGGACAGGACTAAACCCTTCAGAAAGTCTAATTGCTGGTTAGCTTTGCTACAAGGGCAGAAGACAAGGCCATCTCTAAGCAAACCATTTCCAAATGGATAGCACACTGCATCCATTTTTGCTACAAACAACATGGTAAGCCTCCCCCCAAGGGGGTCAGGACACACTCCAATAGAGCAGCCTCCACCTCTGCAGCTTTCCTCAAAGGAATCCCCACCAGGGACATCATGGAGGCTGCCACCTGGACATCTGTTCACACTTTTACCAAGCATTACCACCTGACTCTCTTCTCCAAATCCAGGGCAGGGTTTGCCTCTGTAGTCTTGCAGGGCATCCTAGCCAGCCCCTAGCTTCATTGACTGTATCCACCCATTTCCTCAGCTTTGGGAATCTACCCAAATGTGATGACTGCAACAGTGAAACACGAAGAACACGGTACAGTTGTGTACACTTACCATAAATGTAGATATTCGAGTGTATTCACTGTTGCAGTCCTGGATGTTTCTTCGTGTTTCACTGTTGCAGTCATTACATTTGGGTAATCCTGCTGGCAGGTTGCCTTCAGTTGGCCTGAATTCCAAAGTCTTGGGTCCTGCGTCGGTTGCTGTCGCCCCTTCCCTGACGTCAGGTTGTCAGGGGTATAAAAGATGCAGCAGACACCATTTTCTTCAGTCTTTCTTGCCGCACAGTGCCCGAAGCAGAAGCAGTTCGCAAGTGCCGGTTGGCCGACTCCTGAGATTTTAGTGTTCGAATTTCAAATCCGAAGTCTTCATTAAAGCTAAGTACCCCGTTTGGGAAACTTTTTTCTTGCTCCAGACCGATGTCAGAAAAAGTTAATTCTATTTCTTGTGGAAAGCAAATACCTCATAAGGACTTTCATTCTTACTGTATTCCTTGCCCAAGCCCTGACCCTAACGTTTCAGGTTGTCTGTTTTGTGCTAGATTTAACCAACGCACTATTAAGCGTCTGTATGATATTGCATTGAACTATTTTGGACAC
This sequence comes from Protopterus annectens, assembly GCF_019279795.1. NCBI lineage: Eukaryota > Metazoa > Chordata > Ceratodontiformes > Protopteridae > Protopterus > Protopterus annectens. The sequence goes on from NC_056746.1 coordinate 1,236,673,315, forward strand.
AGGTTTAATTAACCAGAAATGTCGTCTGATAGCTATCCCACCACCGGAGTTCACAAAAAATGCAAAGAAAAAGAGACCCAAAACCGACGACTAAGCTTCTCCTAAGCCAATCGTCTGTTCGCCGGTTCTCAGTGAGGCGCTTTCGCAGCCCCTGACGCCCGCTACTTTAGAGTCACAGGCTGCTTCTGACTCCCACGTGGAGTCTGCTATGCCGCTTGAAACTCAAGGTATTGGAGCCTCGGACACTATTCCTTCAGATGGCTCCGGAGCTGCTGAGCAGGCACCAGCTTCTGAGGGTGTATTCGGACCTAAACCATCTATACATTAAACCAACTTCAGCTTCAAAGGCAAAGACTAAAGCACCTTCAAAGACAAAGAAGCAAACTCAAGAGCCACGTGGACAGGCCTCCATGCCCAAAAAACAGATGCTCAAAATGGCTGAAGACTTGATTACCTTGATCAGGGGCTCCCATCCCCCTCCTGATAAGAGGCCTAGGCAAGAGACAGACTATGAATCTTCAGATCAGGTTTCTATTTCTTCTGATCAGGAATATTCTCCCCCCCCCAATGAGGATTCTGATGCTGAAGAATCTATTCCTTCAGCTTCTCCACCTGAGTACTATTCTTTTGGGGAAACCTTACATCATACATACCATGAGGGAGCACTTCCACTGGGAGAGCCAAGATTTCTCAGAATCTAAAAAGAGGCTCAGGGACTTCTTTTACTACCTCAACACAGGCCTCTAGCCGTTCCACCTGTGTTAAACATTGTAGATGTGTTTTCAGAGACTAGTCTGACCCCTGACTCCTTACCACTAGCTCCTGTTAAGCCTGACCGATATTACAGGGTTCCTGACTCTCTCATAAATTCCTTTTCAAAAACCCTGCTGCAGACCCAGAAACTATTTCACAGGGTCCCAAAGGGGTTAAGGCTTCTGCTGCAAAAAAAACCTACCCCCTCTGACAGAGATTCTAAGGCACTGGATAGATGAGGAAAAAAGGTTTACACATCTGCTACCTTGGCTATAAGGGCCTTAAACTGTCAGTTTCATATGCTCCAATATCAGCAACATGTCATGGCATTGCTTAAACAGAAAATGTTATTAAACTCTGAATGTGCAGAAAACCAGAAAATGCAGGATTTATTGCATGCAGCTGAACAAGCTAGAAAGCATACTTTGCAATGTGGTTTTGATTCTCTGGCGGCCCTCCTGCAGGGATGCAGTTACGGGTTCTGTAATTAGGAGGCATGCTTCGTTAAAGGAACAAAATCTGCCTGATCATGCCAAAGTTAAATTATTAGATGCACTTTTACAGCATGATACTTTGTTTGGTGTTAAGGCAGAAGAGGTGTTAAAATGGAGGATAAAGCTAAATCTATGCAAACTGTCCGTTTTTACAAGTACAGCCACCTAAGTTTAGTAGACACTGGCCGACAAATAATCTGTCCTTTCCTGTGTCAGACAGACCTCAAAGGGGCAGATCCAGATGCCCTAGAGGCAGATCCCAGGCACAAGGTTCATACAGGTCAAAGCAATGGGGGGCTTCTACCTCAAAAAGGGGAGAAGACAAATCCCAACCTTACATGAAACTGTCCCAATGACTTCCCCCTGCCTGCACCAAGCACTTATCTCCTGGCAGCACCCTTAGGGGGAAAATAGCACTTTTTCTCAAAATTGGCACATTATAACCCAGGACAAGTGGGTTTTAAACAGTGTCACAAGGCTACAAGTTCCACTTCCATACACTGCCAAAGGCAAATGGTTGGCCAGATCTGCCAAAAAAATCAGTGGGCAGAGGCACAAAAACAAGTCTCATCCCTCATGGACATGGGGGCCATTCAACAAGTACCAAACCAAGAGCAGGAACAAGGATTTTACTCGACTGTTCTTGGTACCCAGAAAGGACAAAGCCTGGAGACAAATACTGGACCTATCTATTCTAAACACATTCCTGGATATACCAAAATTCAAAATGTTGACCTTGCAGCAGCTTCTGTCTATGCTGGGCACAAAGGCTTGGCTTGTGTCTTTAGACCTAAGAGGCATACCTGCATGTCCCAATCAGGCAGTCATGCAGAAGATGCCTCAGATTCAAGGCTGGCTCAATGCATTACCAATTCTCTGCACTGCCCTTTGGCTTATCTACTGCGCCCAGGGTCTTTACAAAGTGCCTGGCACCACTAATTGCATTCTGCAGACGAAGAGGAATACAAATATATCCTTACTTGGATGACTGCCTAATTCAAGCAGAACAAGGACATTCTTCATCAGCATTTGCCATTTGCGAAAAGACTTAACATGCCTAGGGTACACAGTCAACGAAAAGAAATCATAACTAGTACCCTCTCAAGCGATAATATTCCTGGGTGCAAGGTTAAATACAACTGCCCAGATGGCTTATCTCACGCCAGCAACTGATTACCAATATTGGCAGCAAAGGCCTAGTTATCTGAAAGAATAATTCTGCAGGCTTTGGGCTTCATGGCATCCTGCATACTACTAATTCATATGCAAGGCTGCATATGAGGAAACTTCAGTGGTACCTAAAAAGTGTTTGGACTCAACATTGCCACAGCCTGGCAACAATGATGACTCTCATTCCCTGCCTGCAACAGGAATTTCGATGGTGGGCGAAGGCTTGTCACCAGAACAAGGGACAGCTATTCACTTTACCCTCAGACAGGCAGACAGGCAAAACCTAACAATGGATGCATCAGATTGTCTGGGGGGCCCACATGGCAGGAAGATGCATTCAGGGCACATGGTCTGCAAATCAAATGTATCTACATATCAATCAAAAAGAGATGCTAGCTGTTCAAAATGCCCCGATAGCCTTCAAGAACCTACTTCATCGGGCGAACTACTGATGGACAGACAACACCACGGTCATGTGGTATAAACAGGGGGCACACATTCTTACCCCCTTTGCAGACTAGCCATGCCTTTGTGGGACACAGCATTGACTTACCAAGTTCATCTGCAGGCACAATTCCTGCCAGGAAAAGAAAATACTCTGGCAGACTAATTAAGCAGAAACCTCATGGATCCCCACGAGTGGCAGTTGGATCCACAAGTCTTCAGTATGATAACAAGGAAATGGGGATGCCCGGACATAGATCTGTTTGCCTCCCCTCAACTACCAACTAAAAAGATTCTGCACAAGGACTTATCACAGACGAGCATGGAAAGTGGACGCCCTATCTTTCAGCTGGAAAAACCTATCAGTATATGCCTTTCCTCCACTGCCTCTCCTCCCCGAGGTACTCCTAAAGGTCAGACAGGAGAAGCCAAAGATGATACTGATTGCCCCAGACTGGCCCCGCCAGTACTGGTATCCGATCTTAAGGAGCTTGTCTCAATGCCCAGCCTGGACCTTACCTCAAATACCTTATCTACTGTCCCAACAAAACAATCAGATCCTGCACAGCCAACTAAGGACTCTAAGCCTGGCAGTATGGTGGATAATGTAGGCATACAAAGCACACCTCTCGGTAAAGCTGTGATGGATGTCATTTTGGAAGCCAGAAGGCCTAGTACTAGAAAATCTTATGCTGGAAAATGGAAGAGGTTTTGTGCTTGCAACAAGACACAAGGAACTGATACAGCTGTACCAAATATTCCTCAGATTTTGCAATACTTAACTGAGATGCTGGACAAAGGCCCATCTTTTTCATCAATTAAAATTCATGCTTCTGCCATTTCGGCTCATTACAATACAGAGCCACCAATCTTTTCTCATCCTTTATTAAGGCAGTAACCTCAGAGGACCCAAAAACTTAAGGCCGCCAAGGAGATCACCAATACCTGCAATGGGACCACAACTATGTCTTGGAAAAACTCACCCTGCCTCCTTTTGAGCCAGCTGCTACTGCTGATATAAAGTTTTATCTTGGAAAACAGCTCTGCTCCTAGCAATAACTTCTGCAAGACTAGTATCAGAGCTACAGGCACTCATGGCTGTGGAACCTTTTATCATTTTTTTTATCCAGACAGGGTCTCTGTGGACAAACCCAACATTTATGCCTAAAGTGGTGTCCAGTGTGGCCCTTAACCAAACTATTCATTTGCCAACTTTTTATCCAAATCCACAGAACAAGGGGGAGAGAATTCTGCATTCTTTGGACGTACACAGCTTAGATTCTATTTGGACAAAACCAACGATGTCCTTCAAGGATGCATCTGCAGTCCTTACAAATGGGTTGTCCTGTCGTCAGGCAGCCCTTCGGTCGGCCGGATTCCAAAGTCTGGGTCTGGCCTCGGCTGGTGTCGCACTTCACCCGACGTCATAGCTGCAGTTCTTCGGGTATAAAGGCATCAGCCGACACCATTTTCCCCAGTCTTTCTTGCCGCGTGGCACCCGAAGCAGAAGCTGTTCGCAAGTGCCGGTCGGTCATATCCAGAGATTACTACTACCGAATACTACTTCAAAGACTTCTAAAAAGCTAAGTACCCCGTTGGGGACTCTTTCTTGCCTCAGCCGATGTCAGAAAAAGTGAATAACTAACTTGTGGGAAACAAATACCTCATAAAGATTTCCACTCTTACTGCTTACCTTGTTTAGGCCCAGACCACGACGTAGCAGCTTGTTTAGCCTGTGCTTCTTTCAACCGACGGACGCTTAGACGTCGGTCGGAGTTTGCTGAACAGTTTTTCGGTTCAGATTTTGCGTACATAATGCCGTCGGATCCTCCGATTTCACAAGTTAAGAAACGCAAAGAAAAGGACCGACACTCTCGGTCCGCGGTCTCGGCCGGAACCTCGGTTAAGCAAACCGCGAGTGTCTTGGTTTCAGCCGAAACCAAGCAAACTGTTCTATCTTCAGCCGAATCCATGGCTACTACCGAGGCCCCTTCTAACCTGGTTGAATCTGCCTCTGAAATTCAATCTGCTACTGTGGTTTCACAAGAATTATCGGACACCATCCCTTTGGATGTTTCAACCCCTGCACGTGGTGCTGCTAGGCCGCCTGCAGCCATGTCCATAAAGGCCTTTGCCAGGGCTAAAGCAGCCAAAACTTCTAAGTCTGTGCCTGTTAAGCCCCCCTCTCACAGGCCCAGTTCCAGTTCCCAAATGCTCACTCTGGCAGAGGATCTCATCTCTTTAATAAGGGGATCCCAACCTCATCCAGACATGGCCTCTCAACCTCCTCCAGAAAAGAGACCTAGAGCAGAGCCCCCTGAGCCTGTGTCCTCAGATGATTCTTCTGATGATACAGACAATACAGACCATCCAGAGGCTCCTTTTTCTCCTTATGAAGACTCCGATGCTGAGGAATCGATTCCTTCTGCCTCTCCACCAGAGGAATTTTCCTTTGGGGAAACCTTACATGCCATGAGAGAGCAATTCCAATGGCAGGGCAAGATTTCTCAGATTCAAGGAAAAGGCTTAGGACTTTTGCATTTACCACAACATAGGCCTTTAGCTATACCTCCAGTTCTTCCTGTTGTAGATGATGCATTTAATGATGCTTGCACTGCTCCTGATACTTTGCCTCCAGCCCCTGCTAAGCCCGATAGGTTCTACAGGGTCCCAGACACACATCACCATTTATACAAGGCTCCTTTGCAGATCCCAGACTATCTCCCAGGGGCCTAAGGCAGTAGCTTCAACCTCAGTTAAAACCCTCTCCCTCTGAAAGGGAATCCAGGTCCTTAGAGAGATGGGGTAAAAAAGTATACACCTCTGCTACTCTCTCAGCTAGGGCATTGAACTGTCAGTTTCATATGATCCAATACCAGGAGTTTATGCTTGATCAGTTAACTAAGAAACTGTCCTCTGATGATTCTTTAGATAAGAAATATGTTCTAGAAATGGTGCATAACATTCAGCAGGTTAGTAACCATTCTTTAAAATGTGGCTATGATGCACTGGAGGCTTTTTAGATCAGCCATGACTGGCACAGTTATAAGAAGGCATGCATGGTTGAAAGAACAGGTCTTGCCGGATCATGTTAAAGCAAAACTATTAGATGCTCCTATGGATAAGGTCAGTTTATTTGGTTCTCCTGCTCAGCAGGTACTGAAGAAAATGGAAGAGAAGGCAAAATCTGTACAAACAGTGAAAGATTTCTTACAGGTTCAGCCTCCAAGGTTTAGCAGGAACTGGCCTTCCAAAAATTGGTCCTTTCCAGACTCCTCTAAAACACAGAGAGGCAGGAATAGGCGTTCAAGAGGCAGAAATCAATCCAGAGGAGGTGCCTACAGGGGACGCCAGTGGCAAGGTAACAACCAGCGAGGCACAGATACAACTACTACCACTGCAACAGGACAATCGCAGTGACTTGGCTCTGACACCGCCTACCAGGGAACAAATAGCAGCACCCTTAGGCGGAAAGTTAGCCTTATTTTCAAAAAACTGGCACTACATCACAAGAGACAAGTGGATTTTGCAAACTATAGACCAAGGCTACAGGTTTCATTTCCATACTTTACCAGGAAAAAGAGGAATGCCAAACCTACCACCAAATCAAAAGACAGAGGCTCTAAAACAAATAGCTCAATTAGCAAAGATGAGAGCTGTGGAAAGGGTACCATCTATGGAACAAGGAAAGGGATTTTACTCCAGACTATTCCTGGTACCAAGAAAGAGAAAAATTGGAGGCCTATTCTCGACCTGTCCGCTTTAAACACATTCATCATTGTTCCAAAATTCAAAATGCTGACCCTACAGCAACTTCTTCCCATGCTGGGCAAGGAGTATTGGCTGGTGACTCTAGATCTCAAGGAGGCATACCTGCACGTCCCCATACGACCAAATTGCAGAAGATACCTCAGATTTCTTGCAGGATCAGAGCATTATCAATTCTCAGCATTGCCCTTTGGCTTATCTACTGCACCCAGAGTGTTCACGAAATGCCTGGCATCAGTAATCGCTCACTGCAGGCTTCAGGGAATCCAAATATATCCATACCTGGACGACTGCCTGATACAAGCGGACAACAAAAACAAGCTAACAGAAGACTTACAAAGAGTCATTTGCTTACTGCAAGCCCTGGGATATACAGTCAATATAAAAAATCAAGACTGATACCATCCCAAAGAATAACCTTCTTAGGTGCAGAATTGGACACAGTAAAACAGATGGCATTCCTAACTGCAGAAAAACAAGAACAACTTCCTCTCTACTTCTTGGCATTAACAAAGCAGAACAAACTAACAGCAAGGAAAGTACTGCAAGCCTTGGGCTTCATGGCATCCTGCATAATCCTGGTCCCTCATGCCAGACTGCATATGAGAAAGCTACAGTGGTACCTGAAGAATTTATGGTCTCAACACAGGCACAGCCTAGAAACCAAATACCACTAATCCCATGCCTAAAACAAGAGTTCCTATGGTGGGCTCAGGCATGCCAGTCAAACCCAGGTTTGCCCTTCCACAGCATTCAACCAAGCCAAACCATCACAACGGACGCCTCCGACCTCGGTTGGGGGGCCCACATGCTGGACAAGTGCATACAAGGCTTATGGACTCCAGATCAGCTGCACCTGCACATAAATCAAAAGGAAATGCTGGCAGTAAAACTAGCAATCCAGAATTTCAGACCATTCCTCCAAGAAGGGCAGTTGATGATAAGGACAGACGACACCACAGTCATGTGGTACATCAACAAACAGGGAGGCACTCATTCATACCCTCTATGCTGGATGGCACTGGATCTATGGAATATGGCTCTGAGCTACAACATTCAGTTACAAGCAATTTTTGTACCGGGAAAAGAAAACATCCTAGCAGACATATTAAGCAGAACTACCTCTGATGCTCATGAATGGATGCTACACCCGGACATCTTCAAGGTCATCACAAGGAAATGGGGACTGCCACAAATAGACCTATTCGCATCCCCACTCAATCACCAGCTCAAGAAATTCTGCACAAGGACGTACCACCCACTTGCTTGGAAGTTGGACTCTCTATCCTTCAGTTGGAAAGGCCTGACAGCATATGCATTCCCACCTCTTCCTTTGATGCACAAGGTGCTATTGAAAATCAAAGAGGAACGTCCAAGGATCATTCTGATAGCTCCAGACTGGCCAAGACAACATTGGTACCCATTACTAAGGAGCATGTCTCGGGGGGGAAAATGTGGACACTACCCCTGATTCCCTTGCTGTTAACTCAGAGCGGCTACAACACCCTGCATCCAAACCTGAAAACTCTGCAGCTGACTGCCGGGAACATTACATAAGAGCAACTAACCCAGATTTATCCCAAAGGGTTAAAGACATTATCCTTGAGGCCCGCAGACCCTCAACAAGAAGGAACTATGCAGGAAAATGGAAAAGGTTTCTCATTTGGAGTACTGAAAGGGGAAAAGATGTGTCAAAGGTAGACATTGCCAACATCCTGGAGTATTTGGCAGAGCTTTTCCATACAGGCCTGTCCTATTCCTCCATCAAGATACATGCATCAGCTATTTCTGCAGAATACAGCTCGATCCCCTGTCTTCTCGCAAGATCCTCTACTCAGGCAGTTTCTGAGAGGAATTAAAATGTAAAACCTCCTAGGAAACCACCATTACCAGCATGGGACTTGAACTTTGTGCTAGAAAATTGACACTCCCCTTTCGAACCAGCAGCAACAGCAGATCTTCAACACCTATCCTGGAAAACTGCTTTTCTGCTGGCAATTACCTCAGCAAGAAGGGTTTCTGAGCTACAGGCTTTAATGGCAGTACAACCCTTCCTAATCTTCCATCAAGATAGGGTGTCCATGAGAACAAATCCTACATTTATGCCTAAGGTGGTATCCAGAGTGTCTTTAAACCAGGCTATCCACCTACCTACCTTCTTCCCCAATCCACAGAACAGGGGGGAAAGACTGCTGCATACTTTGGATGTACATAGACAGTTGCGCTACTACCTGGACAGAACCAAGGGCAATAGAAAAACTGGTAGCATATGCAACAGGAAGGGAAGGAAAAGCAATTTCAAAACAGACAATCTCCAAGTGGATAGGAAATTGCATCAGATTCTGTTACTCCTACCATGGAAAGCAAACTCCACAGAACATAAGGCCTCATTCTAAAAGGGCAACAGCCACTACCACAGCTTTCTTATGAGGAGTGGCTACCAAGGACATTATAGAGGCTGCTACTTGGACCTCCGTGCATACATTTGCCAAGCATTATAACTTACCTTTATACTCTAGATCCCGAGCAGGGTTTGCCACTGCTGTTTTGCAAGGGATCCTAACTACACCATAATTTCTTCTTCCTCCTCCCCTAGTTTGGCTATGGTATTCTACTCATTTGTAAGGACTGCAGATGCATCCTTGAAGGACATAGTACAGTTTTGTACCTACCATAAATGTAGATGTCCGAACAGGAATGCATCTGCAGTCAGGATTACCCACCCTCCTTCCCCTCTGTGGTATTCCTAGGGTATTTTCCCATCTAATAGCTAGCTGGGGGGGATCTCTTATGGTGTATTTGTTTGTATATATGTACATACATGCTTATTTTTTGTGTTTGCCTTCTACTATTTGGAAACATTGGCATTTATCCAAAATTTAGCTATCCAAGAGGGCAACTGGCATCTGGGGCAAGAAACACTGAGGAAAATGGCGTCAGCTGATGCCTTTATACCCGAAGAACTGCAGCTATGACGTCGGGTGAAGTGCGACACCAGCCGAGGCCAGACCCAGACTTTGGAATCCTGCCGATCAAGGGCTGCCTGACGACAGGACAACCCATTTGTAAGGACTGCAGATGCATTCCTGTTCGGACATCTACATTTATGGTAGGTACAAAACTGTACTTTTTCAGGAAGACAGAGCAATTACTAGTGGCATATGCTGCAGGATCACGAGGAAAGGCTATCTCCAAGCAGTCCATTTCAAAGTGGATAGGCCACTGCATTAGTTTCTGCTATTTACACCATGGCAAGCCAGTGCCTAAGGGAATTAGGCCACATTCAACCAGAGCTGCAGCCACTTCAGCAGCCTTTCTCAGGGGAGTACCAACCAAAGACATTTTAGAAGCTGCTACTTGGAGTTCAGTGCACACTTTTGCAAAGCATTATCATCTGCCACTCTAAATCCAGGGCAGGCCTTGCCACTGCAGTTCTGCAGGGTCTCATAGCCACTCCTAATGCTGTTTAGCTCCAGCCTCCCAACTGTACCTTTGGGACTCTACCCAAATGTAATGACTGCAACAGTGAAACACGAAGAACATAGTACAGTTGTGTACACTTACCATAAATGTAGATGTTAGAGTGTATTCACTGTTGCAGTCCAGGTTATCCGCCCACCATCCCCCTTATTTCTGCTGGAACTTCCCTTTCCTTCTCTGATTTATACAACCTATGTGGTGCATTTGCTTGTAGATGAAGGTAAAGTTTATATTGGTGCATGTGTTTTTATATATAAATATATATAATTTTGGCTACCCTTTAGGGGGCACCTGACATCTGAGGCAAGAAAAACTGAAGAAAATGGCATCTGCATCTTTTATACCCCCTGATGACCTGACGTCAGGGAAGGGGCGACAGCAACCGACACAGGACCCAAGACTTTGGAATTCAGGCCGACTGAGGGCAACCTGCCAGCAGGATTACCCAAATTTAATGACTGCAACAATGTATACACTCTAACATCTACATTTATGGTAAGTGTACACAACTGTACTTTTCCCTCCCTCCAGCCCCTTTTTTTTCTCCTTCTCCTTTTACCATTCTTCCTTGTCCTCTTTTCTGTACAAGAGACATATTGGTATTTATTTTCCACTGGTGGGGATGTTCTTTGTGTTTCACTGTTGCAGTCATTACATATGGGTTATCTGCTTGCCGTAGCCTTCAGTTGGCCTGATTTAACAAAGTCTTGAGTCCTGTGTCAGTTGCTGTCCCTTCTTCCACGACGTCAGGGGTATAAAACATGCAGCCGATGCCATTACATCAGTCTTTCTTGCCGTGCGGTGCCCAAAGCAGAAGCAGTTCGCAAGTGCCGGTCGGCTGACTCCTGAAATTTTCGTTTTAGAGTTTCAGAACCAAAGTCTTCAACTAAAGCTGAAGTACCCTGTTGGGGAAAGTTTTGCTTACTCTAAACCGATGTCAGTAAAAGTCAGTAAGTGTATTTCTTGTGGAAAGCAAATACTTCGTAAAGATTTTCATTCGTACTGTATTCCTTGCCTAGGCCCTGTGCCTTATTTAAACCACAAACTATTATTCGTCAGTACATTTTCGCTTCTAAATGTTTTGGTACTCTGTTCAGTTATCCAGATGTTTTTTCGGTAAGCCACCTGGCTACAGACATTCCGAAAAAACGCAAAGGTAGACAGAGACAGGCTGCCTAGGTCCAAAGCTGCCGACTATGCTTCTCCTAAGGTAGTCGCCAGTTCGCCGGTACTGTGAGGTGCTTTCGCAGCTCCTGATACCCGCTACTTTGGAATCGCAGGCCTCTACTGAGACCAGTTTGGAGTCCAGTATGCCACGAGATACTTCAACTGTGGAACCTGCGGATGTCTCTACCTTGGATGGGTCCGGAGCTGCTGTGCAGGCACCGGTTTCTGAGGGTGTATTCAGGCCTACTGACTTGCATATTAAACACATCTTCTAGGCCTAGAACTTGAACCATACCTGCGAAACGGACGCCCAGACCGCATGGTCAGGCCTCTCTGCCTAAAAAACAAATTATAAGAATGGCTGAAGACCTTATTACTTTAATCAGGGGAAGCCAACCTTCCCCCGCTAAGAGACCTAGGACTGAATTTGCTTATGATGCTTCTGACCAGGATTCTGAAATGAGTCTCCTCTGATGACCAGGATTTACCCTTATCTACCTATGAGGATTCTGATGCAGAGGACTCTATTCCCCTTGCTTCTCCCCCAGAGAATTTTTCTTTTGGTGAAACCTTGCATACTCTTAGGGAGCATTTTCACTGGGAAAGCCAGGATTACTCTGATTCTAAAAAGAGGCTTAGAAATTTCTTACTCCTGTCCCAACACAGACCTTTAGCTATCCCTCCTGTTCTGGGCATTGTTGACTATACCTTTTTCGGAATCTAGCTTGGCCCCAGACTCTCTACCTCCTGCTCCCAGACAGGGTTCCTGATTCTCGCAAGTTCTTTTTTAAAAATCCTACTGCGTATCCCGAGACCATTTTGCAGGGACCCAAGGGCATTAAGGCTACTACTACCAAAAATCCTACCCCCTCTGATAGAGATTCCAGGGCCCTGGATAGATGGGGTAAGAAGGTATACACCTCTGCTACCTTGGCCATCAGGGCCTTAAATTGCCAGTTTCATATGTTATAGTATCAGCAGCATATTATTGGATTGCTTAAACAGAAAATTATGTTGATTCTTGATTGTGCTGAAAATAAGGATTTACATGATTTAATGCATTCTGCTGAACAGGTTGGAAAGCATACTTTGCAATGTGGTTTTGATTCACTAGAGGCATCTTGCATGGCTGCTGTCAACGGGTCTGCACTTAGGAGGCATGCTTGGCTTTAAGGAACAATCTTTGCCAGATCATGTTAAAACTAAATTGCTAGATGCTGCCTTAAATCAGGACCGCCTGTTTGGCAACAAAGCAGAAGTTGTTCTTAAAAAGATGAAGAAAAAAGCTATATATATGCAAATTGTTAAAGATTTCTTACAAGTGCAGCCTCCTAGATTTAGTAGGCATTGGCCCTCTAAGAATTGGTCCTTTCCTGCCTCTTCCAGGTCTTCTCAGTCCAAGCCCAGATCCAGCTGAACACCCAGGCTTCAGTTTCTGGGTACGCACAGGTCTAGGCAATGGTGGGCTCCCACTTCCAAATCAGGGAGTAGTAAGACTCCTCCCTTTGGTAAGCTGTCTCAATGACTTAACTTTGAAACTTCCAAGCACTTCTCAACTGACTGCTCCTTTAGGGGGAAAGATTGCTCTGCAAGCAAAAAATTGGGAACTCCTCACCCAGGACAAATGGATTTTAAACATAGTTTTCCAAGGATACAGATTTCACTTCCACACTTTACCAACCACAAACGGTTGGCCAGATCTACCCCCAAATGAGTGGGCAGAGGCTCAAAAGCAAGTACTCCCTCTCAAGATTAAAGGCTATTCACACTGTACCAGAAGAGGAAAAGGGACAAGGTTTCTACTCAAGACTTTTCCTGGTACCCAGAAAAGACAACTCATGGCGTCCTATCCTGGACCTGTCTATCCTAAACACCTTTTTGCTGATTCCAAAATGCAAGATGTTGACTTCTCCAGTTGCTTCCCATGATAGGGAAGGATGCCTGGTTGGCAAGACTGGATTTAAAGGAAGCCTACCTGCACATCCCAATCAGGGAATCTTGCAGAAAATACCTACGCTTTAAAGCAGGCTGCATGCACTATCAGTTCTCTGCACTGCCCTTTGTGAATACCCTGGGTGCAGTAGATTAGCCAAAGTGCCTAGCTCCAGTCATTGCATTTTGCAGGCAAATAAATTCCCGTACCTGGGCGATTGTCTAATTCAGGCAGGAGGCCAGGACATACTTCTGAATCATCTGGCATTTGTACAAAAGGTGCTAACTTGTCTGGGGTACACCATAAACGAAAAGAAATCACATCTGGTCCCTTGTCAACAAATTATATTCCTGGGAGCAAGCTTGAACACAACTTCCCAGATGGCTTTCCTCACGCCAGAGAAACAAATTCATTTGACAACCTACTTCAAACTAGTGGCCACAAAAACCCTACTATCTGCAAGGCAAATATTGCAAGCCTTTGGGTTCATGGCCTTGTGCATTCTACTAATTCCATATGCAAGACTGCATATGAGGAAACTACAGTGGTATCTAAAAAGCCTGTGGTGTCAACATTCTCAGAATCTGGAAGCAAAGATTCCTATCCTACCTTGCCTACGGTTAGAATTTCTCTGGTGGGCCTGCCACCAAAACAAGGGATTACCATTCACTCTAACCCCTGCCGGCCAAACCCTAACTGTCTCATCAGACTATGCATTGGGGGGGGGGGGTCACCTGGCAGGGAAGTGCAGTCAGGGCAAATGGAACCCAAGTCAAATGCACCTGCATATCAATCAAAAAGAAATGTTAGCTGTACAGAACTCTGACAGCCTTCAAGGACCACATTCTTCCAGGACAATTAATGGTAAAGATGGACAACATCACTGTTATGTGGCACCTAAGCAGGGGGTACGCATTCTTACCCCCTCTGCAGACTAGCCATAGCTCTGTGTAACACAGCCTTAAGCTACCAAGTGCATCTACAGGCTCAATTCCTGCCAGGAAAGCTAAATACACTGGTAGACAAACTTAAGTAGAAATCTCATGGACCCACACAAGTGGAAAGTGGAACCACATACTTTCAAAATGTTGATCAACAAATGGGGGAGCCCGGATATAGACCTGTTTGCCTCCCCCCATAACTAACAGTCAGACAAATTCTGCACATGGACTCCTCACAAGCCTGGAATGTGGATGCTCTGTCCTTCAGCTGGAAAAATCTGTCAGTTTATGCCTCTCCTCCTCTGCCTCTCCTCTCCAAAGTTCTACTAAAGATCAAACGGGACAAACTAAGGATGATGGTGATTGCACCAGACTGGCAACGCCAACACTGGTACCCCCTCTTGCCCAGTGTCACAGCTGGCCCCATGGCACCTGCCTCAGACGCCTACTTTGCTGTCTCAGCAGGAGAGCCGGATTCTGCACCCGCAGCTTCAAACCCTGAACCTAGCAGCTTGGCTAATCACCTAATCTCTCCGTTACCATCCCTCAGTAAACAAGTGTTGGATGTCATTTTGGAGGCAAGGAGGCCTAGTACTAGAAAATCTTTTATGCTGAAAAATGGAAAAGATTCTGTGCCTGGAACCAAACTCGAGGGATGGCCACAGCAGTGCCCAATTTACCTCAGATTCTTCAATACTTAACTGAGATACTTCACGAGGGCCTTTCTTTTTTGTCCATAATTCACGCCTCAGCCATTTCAGCTCATTACAACACAGAACCCACCCTTCTTTTCTCATCCACTGCTCAAGCAGTTCCTCAGAGGGGCCAAAAACCTAAGACCACCGAGGAGAGCCCCAACTCCATCCACGGACCTTAACTTTGTATTGGAAAAACTCATTCTTCCTCCTTTTGAGCCAGCTGCAACTGCAGAGTTAAAATTCCTTTCTTGGAAAACAGCTTTCCATTTAGCAATCACTTAAGTAAGAAGGGTATCTGAATTACAGGCCCTTATGGCAGTGGAGCCTTTCATAATCTTTCATGCGGATAAGGTGTCCCTCAGGACCACTCCCTCTTTCATGCCCAAAGTGGTATCCAGTGTGGCTGTTAATCAGTCCATTCATTTGCCAACCTTCTTTTCTAATCCACAGAGCAAAGGGGAATGGATACTGCATTCCTTAGATGTGCACAGACAGCTTAGATTTTACTTGAACAGGACTAAATCTCAAAGGAAATCTGAACTGCTGGTGGCATTTGTTGCAGGGGCAGAGGGGAAGGCTGGTGGCATTTGTTGCAGGGGCAGAGGGGAAGGCTATTTCAAAGCAAACCATTTCTAAATGGATAGGCCATTGCATTCATTTCTGTTATAAGCACCATGGAAAACCTATCCCACAGGGGATTAGACCCCATTTAACCAGGGCAGCATCTACCTCTACAGCTTTACTCAGAGGTGTCCCCTACCAGAGACATCCTAGAAGCTGCTACCTGGAGTTCTGTACATACTTTCACAAAGCATTACCATTTGCCATTTTTCTCTACATCCAGAGCTGGCTTTGCCACTGCGGTCTTGCAGGGCCTTATAGCTGGTCCTAATGCTATCTAAATTCCTCCTCCCATCCTTAGCTTTGGGAATCTACCCAAATGTAATGACTGCAGCAGTGAAACACGAAGAACATAGTATGGATGTCCTTCATGGATGCATATGCAGTCATAACAAGTGGGTTGTCCTGTCGTCAGGCAGCCCTGCAGTCGGCCGGATTCCAAAGTCCGGGTCCGGCTTCGGCTGATGTCGCACTCCACCCGACGTCATCTCTGTTGGTCTTCGGGTATAAAAGCACCAGCCGACGCCATTTTCCTCAGTCTTTCTTGCCGCGTGGCGCCCGAAGCAGAAGCTGTTCTCAAGTGCCTGTCGGTCGGATCCAGAGATTACTTCTACCGAATACTACTTTGAAGACTTCTAAAGCTAAGTACCCCGTTGGGGACTCTTTCTTGCCTCAGCCGATGTCAGAAAAAGTTAACAATTGTTTAACCTGTGGGAAACAAATACCTCATAAAGATTTCCACTCTTACTGTCTGCCTTGTTTAGGCCCAGCCCACGACGTAGCAGCCTGTTCGGCCTGTGCCTCTTTCAACCGACGAACGCTTAGGCGTCGGTCGGAGTTTGCAGAACAGTTTTTCGGTACTGATTTTGCGTACATTATGCCGTCGGATCCTCCGACTACCCAGTCTTCCAAAAAACGCAAAGATAAAGACCGACATCATGGTCCGCGGTTTCGCCGAAACCACGGTAAAGCAAATCATGAGTGTCTCGGTTTCGGCCGAAACCGAGAAAACTGATCTAAGCACAGCTGAACCTATTCTTACTACTGAGGCCCCTGCTACAACTCTTGAATCGACCTCAGAATTTTTACCCACTACGGTGGTAGACTTATCAGACACCATCCCCTTGGATGTCTCTACCCCAGCACGTGGTGCTGCTAGGCCTCCAGCAGCCATGTCCATTAAGGCCTTCGCCAGGGCTAAAGCAGCCAAGACTACTAAATCAGTGCCTGTTAAACCCCCCACATCCAGGCCCTCTTCTAGTTCTCAAATGCGTATTCACTGTTGCAGTCCTGGATGTTCTTCGTGTTTCACTGTTGCAGTCATTACATTTGGGTAATCTGCTGGCAGGTTGCCCTCAGTCCGCCTGAATAACAAAGTCTTTGGTCCTGCATCAGTTGCTGTCTGCTCTTCCATGACGTCAGGGGTATAAAACATGCAGCTGACGCCATTTTAATCAGTCTTTCTTGCCACACGGTACCCGAAGCAGAAGCAGTTCGCAAGCGCCGGTCCGACTCCTGAAATTTTCATTTGAGTTTCGAGTTTCAGAAAGAAAGTCTTCAAACTAAAGCTAAGTACCCCGTTGGGGAAACTTTCTTGCTCCTTACCGATGTCAGTAAAAGTTAATAATTGTATTACTTGTGGGAAGCAAATGCCTCAAGGATTTTCATTTGTACTGTATTCCTTCCCTAGGCCCTGACCACAACGTGCTGTGGTGTCTGTTTTGTGCTAAATTTAACCAATGCACCATTAAGCGTCTGTATATTTTTGCTTCTAAATACTTTGGCTCAAGATTTAACTATCCTGAAATGTCGTCTGTTAGCAATATGACTACCGGAATTCACAAAAAACGCAAAGAAAAAGACCGTGGAGGTCCAAAACCAACTAAGCTTCTCCTAAGCCAGTCGCCGGAACTCAGTGAGGCGCTTTCGCAGCACCTGATGCATGCTACTTTTGAGTCGCAGGCCTCTACTGAGACCCATTCGGAATCCGGTATGCCACGAGATTCTTCCAAGTATTGAACCCGTGGATGTCTCTCCCTTGGATGGGTCCGGAGCCGCTGAGCAGGCACCGGCTTCTGGGGGTGTTAAAAGTCCTAAAGATTTGTATATTAAATCGACAACATCAAAAACAAGGTCAAAACCAACTATCTAAAAAAAAAAAAAAAAAAAAAAAGGCGCATGAGCCACATGCTCAGGCCCCTATGCCTAAAAAACAAATGATCAAAATGGCTGAGGATTTAATTACCTTGATCAGGAGTTCCCAACCCCCTCGTGCTAAGAGGCCTAGACAAGGCACTGATTATCAATCTTCAGATTAGATTTCCATTTCTTCTGATCAGGAATTTTCTATTCCCCCTTATGAGGACTCTGATGCAGAAGAATCCATCCCTTCTGCTTCTCCTGAGGATTTTTCTTTTGGAGAGACTTTACATACCTTAAGGGAACATTTTCATTGGGGCAGGCAGGATTTTTCAGAATCCAAAAAGAGGCTTAGGGATTTTCTTTTTCCTCAGCATAGGCCTTTGGCTATACCTCCTGTATTTCATTGTTGATGTATTTTTGGAATCAAGCATGGCTCCTGATGATCTTAGTGTTTCACTGTTGCAGCCATTACATTTTGTTAATCTGCTGGCAGGTTACCCTCAGTCGGCCTGAATTCCAAAGTCTTGGGTCCTGCGTCTGTTGCAGTCTCCTCTTCCATGACGTCGGGTCATCAGGGGTATAAAACAGGCAGACAACGCCATTTTCTTTTGTCTTTCTTGCCGTGCGGTGCCCGAAGCAGGTCGAAGTGCCGGTCGGCCGACTCCTGAAATTTTCGAATTCGAGTTTCAGAACCGAAGTCTTCACTAATGTTAAGTACCCTGTTAGGGAAACTTTTTTCTTGCTCCATACCGATGTCAGTAAAAGTTAATAATTGCATTACTTGTGGGAAGCAAATACCTCATAAGGATTTCCATTTATACTGTATTCCTTGCCTAGGCCCTGATCATAACGTGCCTAGCTGTCGGTTTTGTGCTAGATTTAACCAACGCACTATTAAGCGTCTGTATATCTTTGCCTCAGAATTTTTTGGAAACAAAACTTCACTATCCTGAAATGTCTGATAGCAATCAGACTACCAGAGTACACAAAAAACGCAAAGAAAAGGACAGACACACTGTCGAGGTCCAAAACCGACGAAGCTTCTCCTAAGCCAGTCGCCAGTTTGCCGGAACTCAATGAGGCGCTTTCGCAGCCCCTGATACCTGCTACTTTCGAGTCGCAGGCACCTACCGAGACCAGTGTGGAGTCTGGCACGTCACAAGATTCTCACAGTATTGTACCCACAGATGTCTCTCCCTCGGATGGGTCCAGAGCCGCTGAGCAGGCACCGGATTCTGAGGGTGTATTCAGGCCACAACATTTTTATATAAAACTGATGCCAGCTTCAAAATCAAAGACAAAAGCAACTTCTAAAGCTAAAAAAACGACGCATGAGCCACGTGCACAGGCCTCTTTGCCCAGAAAGCAGATGATCAAAATGGCTGAAGACCTAATTACCTTGATCAGGGGTTCCCAACCGCCTCCTGATAAGAGGCCTAGGCTAGACGCTGATTATGAATCTTCAGATCAGGTTTCTATTTCTTCTGATTCCTCTCTTGATCAGGATTTATCTGTACCACCCTATGAGGATTCTGATGCAGAGAAATCTATCCCATCTGCGTCTCCTCCTGAAGGTTATTCCTTTGGAGAAACCGTGCATACTTTGAGGGAGCATTTTCACTGGGAGAGTCGAGATTTCTCAGAATCAAAAAGAGGCTCAGGGATTTCCTCCTCCTCCCTCAGCATAGGCCTTTAGCCATACCTCCTGTTTTAGACGTTGTGGATGATGTGTTCTTGGAGCCAAGCTCGACACCAGACTCCTTACCTCCGGCTCCTAGCAAGCCAGAAAGATATTACAGGGTTCCTGACTCTCGCAAATTTTTATTTAGAAACCCTGCTGCTGACCCTGAAACTATTTCACAGGGTCCAAAAGGTGTTAAGGCATCAACAGCAAAAAATCCTCCCCCCTCTGACAGAGATTCCAGGGCACTGGATAGATGGGGAAAGAAGGTTTATACATCTGTAACCTTGGCAATTAGGGCCTTAAACTGTCAGTTTCATATGCTCAAGTATCAACAACATGTTATTGGATTACTGAAACAGAAAATGATGATTTCTGAATGTGCAGAAAATAAAGAATTGCAGGAATTATTGCGTGCAGCAGAACAAGTTGGAAAGCGTACTTTGCAATGTGGTTTTGATTCCTTAGAGGCCTCCTGCAGGGCCTCAGTTACTGGATCTTTGATTAGGAGGCATGCCTGGCTAAAAGAGCAAAATTTGCCTGTTCATGTTAAAGCTAAATTGCTGGATGCACCTTTACAGCATGATACTCTGTTTGGTATTAAGGCAGAAGAGGTTTTAAAGAAAATGGAAGACAAAGCTAAGTCTATGCAAATGTAAAAGACTTCTTACAGGTGCAGCCACCAAGATTCAGTAGACACTGGCCTACAAAAAATTGGTCCTTTCCTGTTTCCGACAGAGCTCAACGGGGCAAATCCAGGCGCACTAAAGGTTCTAGATACCAGTCACAGGATTCCTACAGGTCAAAGCAATGGGGTGCTTCTACCTCCAAATCTGGAGGAAATAAAGCGCAACCCTACAGTAAACAGTCTCAAATACTTCCCTCCGCCATCTCCAAGCACTTATCTTTTGGCAGCACCCTTAGGGGGAAAATTAGCACTTTATGCTCAAAATTGGCAGTTAATTTAATGACCCAGGACATGTGGGTGTTAAACATAGCATGTCAGGGATACAGATTCCACTTCCACACTCTGCCGATTGCAAACGGTTGGCCAGATTTGCCAAAAAATCAATGGGCTGAGGCACAGAAACAAGTTACATCCCTCATGGATATGGGGGCTATTCAGCCAGTACCAGAACAGGAAAAAGGACGAGGGTTTTATTCAAGACTGTTCTTGATACCCAGAAAAGACCAGGCCTGGTGCCCAATACTGGATTTATCAATTTTGAATACATACCTGGACATTCCAAAATTCAAAATGTTAACTTTGCAGCAGCTTCTGCCCATGCTGTGAAAGAACGCTTGGCTGGTGACATTAGACTTGGAGGCATACCTTCATATCCCAATAAGGGAATCGTGCAGAAGATACCTCAGTTTCAAGGCTGTCTTTTATGCATTGCCAATTCTCTGCACTGCCCTTTGGCTTATCTACTGCGCCCAGGGTCGTGGCACAGGGGGTCTGCAGAACCAGGACACCAGACAATCCTTCTCTGAGAAGCCCTTTCAGCATCCCTGAAGGGTTGCCCGGCTGCCCACCTCTGGAGGCAGTCAGGGGAAGGCTCTCCCTGTACCCCAAAGCCTGGCAAGACCTAACTCAAGACAAGTGGGTACAGTCCATCATATCCGGAGGTTACAGAATTCCTTTGCTCAACCCCCATTACCATCAAACAAGTCCCTTCCAGATATTCCACCCAATCTAAGGGAACAAGCAGCCACGGAGATTTCAAAGCTGCTACTCAAGAGTCATCCAGGAAGTCCCGGCAGACCAGCTCGGATCTGGAACTTACTCAAAGTTCTTTTTGGTACCAAAAAAGACAGGGGACAGGAGACCCATTCTGGATCTCTGCAGATAAAACAGATCTGTACAAAGAGCAAAGTTTCGGATAGTCATGCTACAGTCCATTCTACCCTTCCTGGGTCAGGACAATTGGATGTGCTCCATAGATCTTCAGGATGCGTGCTACCACATCAAAATGCACAGACACTCCAGAAGATTCCTTCACTTCCGGCTGGGGGCCAGTCATTATCAGTTCAGAGCTCTGCCCTTTGGTCTCACCACAGCCCCCAGGGTGTTCACCAAATGCATGGCAGTGGTTACGACTCACCTGAGACATCAGGGATTCCAAGTGTTTCCACGACTGGCTCCTCACTGCTTCCACCAGGCATCACCTCCTGCAAGCCAGGGACTACACTATCAAAACTTGTTCCTGGCTAGGTATCACTAAATTTTGAAAAATCTGCATTGTTGCCCTGTCAGCATATCACTTATATAGGCGCAAATCTAAATACAAGGAACATGTTTGCGAGCCTTCCACCAAACATGATATCACTAATTCACCAGCAAGTACAGATTTTATTAACCCGCAAAACGATTCAAGTCGGGTTCATCCTCCGAACACTGGGTTCCATGGCATCAGCTATTCTTCTCGTCTCCCTGGCCCGCTTTCACATGAGAATCCTTCAGTGGCTTCTTTTCACACAGCGGTCCTTCCAACAGCTTCCTATGTCTCACAAGGTTATGATCACAGAAGCATGCAAGAAGCACCTCTCTTGGTGGATGGTCTCCCCATCAGTGTCCCAGGACAGACCATTTGTGCTATCCCCTCCAGTCGCCACAGTGACCACGGACGCCTCCCTGATAGGGTGGGGGGCCATTATCAGGGCAGGACGGTCCAAGGCACCTGGCAGCCTCACGAGTACTATTTGCATATAAATGTCTCTGAGAGGAGAGCTGTGCTTTTAACGTTGCAAGCCCTTCAGGACGGTCTCCCTCCTGGGACCATTGCAATTCTAACGGACAATATGTCAGTGGTGTGGTACATCAACAAGCAGGGTGGAACCAGGTCCTATCCTCTGTCTAGAAGCACTTAGACTCTGGCAATGGGTGATCTCTTCCCGACGTTTTCTGATCGCAATGCACATCCCTGGGAGTTCCATCGTCATCGCAGACAGGCTCAGCGGAGCAATTCTCATGCCTCACGAGTGGTCTCTCAATCAGGTAATTGCGGAACAAATTTTTCACAAATGGAGGCAGCCTTGCTGCGACCTGTTCACCACACCTTTTGCCACACCTTTTAACAGCAAGTGCAGCAATTTCTTCTCCCTTCTTCCACTTCCCGGGCACTCCTCCAGAGACGCTCTAGTCCACGATTGGCCTCAGGGACTTCTCTACGCTTTCCCTCAGTTTCCCCTAATACCCAAACTCATACAAAGAGCAACTGCATTGGGTTGCAGAATGATCCTCATTGCCCCTTACTGGCATCGACAGATATGGTTCCCATTCCTGCATCATTACCTTCTCGAGCAACCTTGGATTCTGGATCCTATTCCAGATCTACTGATTCATCAGTCGGGCAGACTGCATCGTTCCCTTCAAACACTCCAGCTCACAGCTTGGTTGCTCTACTTCCAACCTTAGCCAGGCTTCCTAATATTTCCTCCTCTGTGCAGGAAATTCTCATCGCACAAATCCACAACTAGGAAAACCTATGCTAGCAAGTGGAAACATTTTTCTTGCTGGGCAGAGGCTAAGAGCATAGATCCCTTTTCAGCCCCTGTCCACGAGATTTTGGAATTTTTAGTAGAACTCTTTCATTCTGGTTCCGCTTCTGCTACAATCAGAGTTCAGTTAGCTGCCATTTCGAATTTTCACATTGGGTTGTCTTCTAACAACATTGTCTCATAAGCTGTGTAAAGCCTTCCTCAAAGGAACCACTCTGCTTAGGCCCCCAATCAGGGACCCACCACCTCCATGGGATCTAAATTTGGTGCTAGCTTCCCTAATCTTGCCACCTTTTGAACCTGCAGCATCTTGCTCCATAAAGTTTTTATCCTGGAAGACTCTTTTTTTTTTTTTTTCTGGTAGCCATTACTTCTGCCAGATGTGTTTCGGAGCTTCAGGCTTTATGTATTCGTCCCCCATACTTAGTTTTTCATAACGATAGGGTCACTCTAAGGACCAATCCTTCCTTCCTAAGGTTTGTTCACAAAATAATTTAAATCAATCCATAGACTTTCCCGTGTTCTTTCCTAATCACACCAATAAGGCAGAATATAAATTGCACCAGGTAGATGTCCACAGACAACTACATTTTTATTTGCATAGGACAAAGGACATCAGGAAGTCAGACCAACTCTTCCTTTCCTATGTTGAGGGCGGACAGGACCTTCCATTCTCAAAGGTAACATTATCTAGGTGGTTGTCTCATTATTTCTTTCATTTACCAGCTGAGAAACAAAGAACTATCTATCAAACCAAAAGGCCACTCTACTAGGGCATTGGCCACCTCAGTGGCCTTCCAGTCTAGGTTGCCCATGGAATCTATCAGTGCAGCAGCTACGTGGGCTAACCCACATACTTTCATTTCTCATAAACTAGACATGGTTTCCAGAAGCAGAGCTGATTTTGGTTCCGTTCTGAAGAGTCTGTTCCAATGAGCCACCCAGGATAGGTGCTAGGGACGCTGTCCCAACCAGCAAGAATGAAGGCGAGATAGACAACTTAACATAAAGAAGTTATGTACCTACCATAACGTTCCATGTTGTCTTCTCGCCTTCTTTCTTGCGCCCCACCCTCCATCCCCCTATCCTAGTGGACCGAGAGGAGCTCCCCTTTCAGATTTCATTGGCTGAACCTTCTCTGGTTGTCCTTTTCTGCTTGGAGAACTTCACAGTTAGGCCCAAGGGGCTTCTAGGGCAGAATTCTTCCTTAGTATGTCTGGAATAGTTTTTTCAAATGAGATCTGGGTAACTAGCGCCAGGCATCATGGGATATGGGGTAGCCTCAAGCCAGTAAACTGCTCTCGAGCTATTGAAGATGGCAGAGTCAGAGCCGAGGATCGGCTCCGAACCCAACCAGCAAGAAAGAAGGCGAGAAGACGACATCTAACATGGGACGTTATGGAAGGTACATAACTTCTTTTTCATATTATACCTTGCCTGCGGCTAGAGTTCCTATGGTGGTCAGAGACAAAACAAGGGACTGCCATTCACACCACCCCCTGCTGCCCAAACCCTAACTACAGACTCATCAAACTGTGCATGGTGGGGTCCTCTGGCAGGGAAGTGCATTTAGGGCAAATGGAGCCCAAATCAAATGCACCTTCATATCAATCAAAATTAAATGTTAGCTGTACAGAATGCTCTAACAGCCTTCAAAGGACTATCTTCATCCAGGACAACTAATGGTAGATGGACAACACCACGGTTATGTGGTACATAAACAAGCAGGGGGGTACACATTCCTACCCCCTCTGCAGCCTAGGCATGGCATTGTGGAACATGGCCTTGAGCTACTAAGTACAACTACAAGCTCAGTTCCTGCCTGGAAAGCTGAATATTCTGGCAGACAAACTAAACTGAAATCTCATGGACCCACATGAATGAAAACTGGAACCACGGATTTTCAACATGTTGACACGCAAATGAGGGAGCCCAGACATAGATCTTTCTGCCTCACCCCAGAACTACCAGTTGGACATATTTTGCACAAGAACTCCTCACAAAAAAGCCTAGAAAGTGGATGCTCTGTCCTTCAGCTGGAAAAACATATCGGTCTATGCCTTTCCCCCTCTGACTCTGCTCTCCAAAGTTCTACTAAAAGTAAAACAGGACAAACCAAAAATTATTTTGATTGCTCCAGACTGGCCACGCCAACACTGGTATCCACTCCTGCTCAGTGTGTCACAAATTTCTCCATGGCACCTCCCTCAGACACCTTCCTTACTGTCTCAGCAGAGTACCAAATTCTGCACCCTCAGCTCCAAACATTGAATCTTGCAGCTTGGCTAATCATTTAAATTCCCCTTAGCATCCCTCTGCAAACCTGTGATGGATGTCATTTTAGAGGCGAGAAGATTTAGTACTAGAAAATCTTATGCTGACAAATGGAAAAGATTTTTTGCCTGGAATCAATCGCAAAGGATGAGCACAGCAGCGCCCAATTTACCTCAGATTTTGCAATACTTAACTGAGAATGCTTCACAAGAGCCAGTCTTTTTCCTCCATTAAAATCCATGCCTCAGCCATTTCAGCTCATTACAACACAGAACCCCTCCCCCTTCTGTCATCCTCTGCTAAAGCAGCATCTCAGAGGGGCCAAAAACTTGAGACCACCCAGGACAGCTCCAACCCTTGCCTGGGACCTTAACTTTGTATTGGAGAAACTCACTGTACCTCCTTCGAGCCAGCTGCTACTGCAGACTTAAAATTTATTTCCTGGAAAACAGACTTCCTTTTAGCAATCACTTCAGCTAGAAGGATATCTGAATTACAGGCCATTATGGCAGTATATACTTTCAGGGTGAGTATTGCAGACAAAGGGTGTAGCCATGGGTGCACATCGTGCCCCCTTATATGCCAATATTATATTACTCAGTTGGGAAAATAAATTTGTTTTCAATTCCCATTTCAAAATTTTGTGGAATTACCATGGTCGTTTTTTGGACGACATTTGTCTTTTTTGGAATGGCACTGCTGACCAGTTTCTTGAGTTTTACGAATATCTCTCACATACCACTGATTTTCTAAAATTTGCTTACAAAATAGACAGTTCCCAACTTAGTTTTTTAGATGTGAGCATACAGAGAACAAATCCGGGGTTGAAATCTAAAATTTATAGGAAGGAGACCTTTTCTAACACTTGCTTACATTTTTCTAGTTCTCACCCCCCTTATCAAAAGAAGGCACTTGTCAAGGGTCAGCTAGTAAGAGCTAGCAGAATGACCTCAGATGAGACAGATTTCCAGATAGAATGTGAATTTATTGCAAGCATGTTTCGAGAAAGAGGTTACCCTGATGATTTGTTAGAAAGACTGATGCAAGAAGTTAAAACAGCAAGGACCACAAGGTTTTTGCCTATCCTGGGGAATTCAACAAAAATTTTTGGCAACACCAACACTATAAAAACAATTCTCCAGTAGATATAAAACATTACAATTCAGCTTTGACTATTACTTTCAACGGCAAAACCAACATAGTTAAAAATATTAATGACGAGTGGAATAGGTTTGTCAGTCTTTCAGATTTGAATCTGAACTTAGAACCCTTAAAAGTAGTATTTAAAAAGGACGTAACATTAAGAACATACTTGAGGGTGGAAAACAGGTCACACATCTGTCAAACAAGTTTGGTTCACATAAATGTGGAAGCTGTCATTACTGTGTCAACATCAATGAAGGTGAGAAAATATATTTGAAAAGTAGAGGCAAAATTATCATCACTAAAGGATTTGCAAATTGCAATATTTGTGGTTTGATATACATGGTGACCTGTGAGGCATGTGATCCCTTTTATATAGGGAAAACCGAGAGAAGGCTGAGACGAAGGGTGTATGAGCAACCTATAAGATGTAAGGAAGGAAAACACCAAAAACGCTGTTTACTTTAACATGTAAATCTGCAAAATTCGTATTCTTCGTCATAGAGGTATTGCCCCCTGATCCCAGGGGTGGTCCTTGGGAGGCCTCTTTAGAATAGTGTTATTTTGGCAATTAATGCTTGAGGCTAGCACCCTTAAAAGTAGTATTTAAAAAGGACGTAACATTAAGAACATACTTGAGGGTGGAAAACAGGTCACACATCTGTCAAACAAGTTTGGTTCACATAAATGTGGAAGCTGTCATTACTGTCAACATCAATGAAGGTGAGAAAATATATTTGAAAAGTAGAGGCAAAATTATCATCACTAAAGGATTTGCAAATTGCAATATTTGTGGTTTGATATACATGGTGACCTGTGAGGCATGTGATCCCTTTTATATAGGGAAAACCGAGAGAAGGCTGAGACGAAGGGTGTATGAGCAACCTATAAGATGTAAGGAAGGAAAACACCAAAAACGCTTTGTACTTTAACATGTAAATCTGCAAAATTCGTATTCTTCGTCATAGAGGTATTGCCCCCTGATCCCAGGGGTGGTCCTTGGGAGGCCTCTTTAGAATAGTGTTATTTTGGCAATTAATGCTTGAGGCTAGCAGTCACCCAGGTTTAAATGAAATAATCTCTCTCAAACCTGTATTAAAGTTGAGATCAGCCAAGTTATAACCAGTCACCCATATGTCAGTTGTACGTGTGTGTGTGTGTGTGTGTGTGTGTGTGTGTGTGTGTGTGTGTGTGTGTGTGTATATGTTTTTCAAACTTTTTGCACACAGGTACATTTTTTATGTATTAATTAAAAATGGTTTTTAGAGCATACAATATTTATATACATTTTTACTATGTAAAGTTCATTGTGTTTCACTGTTGCAGTCATGACTGTCGGGTTCTCCCCTGCCGGCAGGCAGTCCTCGGTCGGCCAGAATCCCAAAGTCTGGGTCTGGCGTCGGCTGTTCAACCATGCTCCCTGACGTCAGAGCGCCAGGAGTACAAAGCTGACAGCCGACCCCATCTTCTCCAGTCTTTCTTGCCGTGCGGTGATAGCAGTTCGCAAGTGCCGGTCGGCTGACTCCTGACTATTTTGTCTGATAAACTTCAGTCCGAAGACCTTCTCCACTCAAAGCTAAGTACCCCATTGTGGAAACTTTTTCTTGCTCGTCCGATGTCAGAAAAAGTTAATAATTGTATTTCATGTGGGAAGCAAATACCTCATAAGGATTTTCATTCTTACTGTATTCCTTGGACCCTGACCACGACGTAGCTAGTTGTCGGTTTTGTGCTAGATTCAATCAACGTACAATTAAACGAAGGTACGATTTTGCTTTTCATTACTTCGGTAGGCGCTTTAACTACAAAATGTCGGATACGGTTCCGGCTACCAGAGTTCACAAACGTCGCAAGGATAAAGACAGGCCTCCGAGGTCCAAATCTGATGATAGCGCACAAGCGGAGCCAGCTTCAGGTTCGGCTGTCGTCAGTGAGGCGCTTTTGCAGCCCCTGTCATCGGCCATTTCAGAACCGATGGCCGAAACGGACTCTCATGAGGAGCCAACCAGGCCTTTTAATATTTCTATTGCAGGACCTTCGGAAAATGCTCCTTCGGATGGGTCCGGAGCCGCTGTGCAGGTACCGGCTTCCGAAGGGGTTTTCAGGCCTACTCCGCTTCTAATAAAGGCAAAGCCAAAGACAAAGGCAAAGACTCCTTCTAAATCGAAGACTGCAACACAGGCCTCTTCTGAACCGGCTCCCAAGTCACAGAAACAGTTACTCAAGATGGCGGAGGATTTACTTACTATGATTAGGGGTTCACATCCCCCTCCAGATAAAAGGCCAAGGCAGGATGTTTATTATGATTCCTCTGATCAGGCTTCTGTTTCTTCAGTTTCTTCTGATCAGGAATATTCTTTCCCTCCTTATGAGGATTCCGATGCTGAGGAATCCATTCCTTCAGCTTCTCTCCCTGAGGATTTCACCTTTGGGGAAACTTTTCATGAAATGAGGGAACATTTCCACTGGGAAGGACAGGAGTATTCAGAATCTAAGAAAAGACCAAGGGATTTTTTTCTTCTCCCCCAACATAGACCCCTGGCTATTCCTCCTGTTTTGGATTTTGTGGATGATGCTTTTTCGGAGGCTAACTTAACCCCTGACTCTCTTCCTCCTGCTCCTGTCAAGCCTGATAGATATTACAGGGTTCCTGATTCCCACCAGTTTTTATACAAGAACCGTTCTGACCCTGAAACCATTTCTCAGGGTCCTAAGGGAGTTAAGGCCGCTTCTGCCAAAAATCCCATTCCCACTGAAAAGGATTCTAGATCTTTAGAAAGATGGGACAAAAAAGTGTACACTTCTGCTACTTTGTCCATTAGGGCTTTAAACTGTCAGTTTCATAAGCTGAAATACCAGCAGTTTCTCTTTTCTGTTTTAAAACAAAAGCTTACTTCCATTTCTGCCTGTGCAGATAAGGAATTACATGACTTATTGCATGCCACTGAACAAGTTGGGAAGCATGGTTTACACTGTGGATTTGATGCCTTGGAGGCTTCTTGTAGGGCTGCTGCCTCCGGCACAGTCATTAGAAGGCATGCATGGCTAAAGGAACAAAATTTGCCAGAACAAGTAAAAGCTAAATTATTGGATGCTCCTGTTCAGCATAATGTTTTGTTTGGATCAAAAGCTGAAGAGGTTATTAAAAAGATGGAGAATAAGGCGAAATCCATGCAAACAGTTAAAGATTTCTTACAAGTACAGCCACCAAGATTTAGCAGAAATTGGCCTTCTAAAAATTGGTCCTTTCCCACTTCAGACAGGCCTCAGAGGGGTAGATATAGACGCTCCAGAGGAAGGCCTCAAACACGAGCTTCTTATAGACCAAGACAGTGGACTGCTTCCACCCCTAGGGGAGGAGAGGACAGGTCACAAACTCATAGGAAACAAACTCAATGACTCCCTCTTTTGGGCTGCAGGAAGTTCTTGCCCGGAAGCCCCCCTCGGAGGAAAACTCTCTCTTTTTTATCAAAATTGGACTCAAATAACTCAAGACAAGTGGGTTCTGGATGTGGTTTTAAGAGGTTACAAATTCCATTTTCATACCCTGCCAAGGCCAAGTGGATGGCCAGACCTTCCAAAACATCAATGGACAGAGGCCTTAAACCAGGTGGAAGCTCTTTTGGCTATGAAAGCCATAGAACTGGTTCCACTTTTAGAGATGGGACAAGGTTTTTACTCAAGGCTCTTTCTAGTCCCCAGGAAGCAAAACTCATGGAGACCCATTCTGGATCTGTCAGTCTTGAACACCTTTCTAGAGATTCCAAGATTCAAGATGCTTACTCTACAGCAATTACTTCCAATGCTGTCCAAAGATGCATGGAAGGTAACTTTGGATTTAAAGGAGGCATATTTACACATTTCCATCAGGCAGGAACGCAGAAAATACCTCTGGTTCAAGGCCGGATCGAGGCACTTTCAATTCTCTGCACTGCCCTTTGGATTGTCTACTGCGCCCAGGGTCTTCACCAAATGCCTGGCTCCAGTAGTAGCTTACTGCAGACTCAAGGGAATACAAATTTACCCTTATCTGGACGATTGTCTAATTCAGGCAGAGACAGCAAGGATGTCTTACTCCAGCATCTAGAATTTGTACAGAACCTCAAGTTCCTGGGATTCTCTGTAAACATAAAGTCAAATTTGACACCCTCACAACAGATAACCTTTCTGGGTGCTCTTCTAAATACCACAACCCAGATGGCATTTCTGACATCCAAAAAACAATTACAGCTGGCTTCAGCTTTCAAAACCTTGGCAACTTTAACTCTGCTATCTGCAAGGAGATTCCTGCAGGCTTTGGGTTACATGGCCTCCTGCATCCTTCTCGTACCATATGCAAGACTACACATGAGGAAAATACAGTGGTACCTAAAAGGTGTATGGTCTCAGCATTGCCACAGTTTAGACATACTGATCTCCGTCCTGCCTTGCTTTCAAAAGGAATTTCTTTGGCGGTCCAGGGCATGTACTCTAAACAAAGGGAAACCCTTCTGTCTGCCTCCTGCCACTCAGATTCTAACCACGGACGCCTCGGATTATGCTTGGGGAGCCCATTTTCAGGGCAACTATCTGCAGGGCCTTTGGACAAAGGATCAGAAGCACCTGCATATCAATTTAAAGGAAATGTTAGCCGTTCAGAAAGCTCTAATGGCCTTCAGGAATCTTCTACAACCAGGACAACTACTAATACGGACAGACAACACCACAGTTATGTGGTACATAAACAAGCAAGGGGGATCTCATTCCTACCCCCTTTGCAGACTAGCTATGGATCTATGGAACACAGCTCTAGCTTGCAATCTGGACCTTCAAGCTCAGTTTCTACCAGGGAAGCTAAACTTCCTGGCAGACAGTCTGAGCAGAAATCTTTCGGATCCACACGAGTGGATGCTGGACACCAAAATATTCAGGATGGTAACAGCAGTCTGGGGATGTCCTCACATAGACCTCTTTGCAGCCCATCTCAATCAACTACAGAATTTTTGCACCAGGACCTTCCACAAAGAAGCTTGGAAAGTGGATGCCCTATCATTCAGTTGGAGGAACCTCTCGGGATATGCCTTTCCGCCTCTTCCTCTTCTTCCACAGGTATTATTAAAGATAAAACAGGACAAGCTCAAGATGATAATCTTGCTGGCCCCAAATTGGCCTCGACAGTTTTGGTACTCAACTCTAAAAAAACCTATGTCTGGAGCCCCCTTGGGTTTTACCTCAGTCTCCGAACCTTCTGTCCCAACATCAGGGTCAGGTTCTACACTCTCATGTCAGTACTCTCAGCCTGGCGGCCTGGTTAATCCAGGGCCTTTGATTTCTTCTTTCCTACCCAAGCAGGTTATGGATGTCATTTTAGAAGCCAGACGTCCTAGCACTAGAAAATCTTATGCAGGAAAATGGAAAAGATTTTTTTCCTGGATGCAGGCTCAGGATTCTGATCCTCTTCTTCCGAACATTCCTTTAGTTTTAGTTTACTTGACAGATCTCTTACATAAGGGTCTCTCTTTCTCTTCCATTAAGATACATGCCTCTGCTATTTCTGCTCATTATAATACAGACCCTCCAATCTTTTCCCACCAGCTCATGAGACAGTTTCTCAGAGGAGCTAAGAACTTAAGACCTCCTAGATCTCCTCCCATTCCTGCTTGGGATCTCAACTATGTTTTGGAAAAACTATCCTTGCCTCCTTTTGAGCCTGCTGCCTCTTCTGACATCGTTTTTATCTTGGAAGACAGCTATCCTGTTGGCCCTAACCTCTGCCAGGAGAGTTTCAGATTTACAAGCTCTTATGGCTGTGGAACCTTATATTAATTTTCATCAAGGCAGGGTGTCTTTGAGGACTAATCCTACCTTCATGCCTAAGGTGGTTTCCAAAGTGGCTTTAAATCAAACTATCCACTTGCCAACTTTTTTCCCCACTCCTCAAAATAAAGGGGAAAGGATCTTACATTCCTTGGATGTACACAGACAACTACGTTTTTGCCTGGACAGAACCAAGGACATCAGAAAATCAGAACAATTGTTTGTTTCTTATGCTTCAAGTTCCCAAGGTAAAGCCATTTCAAAATAGACCATTTCTAAATGGATTGCTCATGGAATCAGATTTTGTTATTCTCATCATGGAAAGCAAGTCCCAGGGAGTATACGGACTCATTCCACCAGAGCTGCTGCCACTTCTGCGGCCTTCCTCAGGGGAGTTCCTACCAAAGACATTTTGGAAGCTGCAACTTGGAGTTCAGTGCATACTTTTTCTAAGCACTACAATCTACCTCTCTACTCTAAGTCTAGGGCAGGCTTTGCCTGTGCAGTCTTGCAGGGCCTTTTAGCCGCCCCTTCTTCTTTATGACCACCTCCCTTTCTTTCAGCTTTGGGATTCTACCCTACAGTCATGACTGCAACAGTGAAACACGAACATAGTACAGTTGTGTACACCTACCATAAATGTAGATGTTAGAGTGTCTTCACTGTTGCAGTCTGGGTTTCCCTCCCTCCTGTCCCCTCTTATTTTTACTTTTGTGTGGTTCCTTTTTTCACCATTCTTCTGAGGTGTATTTGCAAAGGATATGGGACCTTTCTCATTTTGGGACTCCTGACGTCTGGGGCAAGAAAAACTGGAGAAGATGGCGTCTGCTGTCAGCTTTGTACTCCTGGCGCTCTGACGTTGGGGAGCATGGTTGAACAGCCGACGCCGGACCCAGACTTTGGGATTCTGGCCGACCGAGGACTGTCTGCCGGCAGGGGAGAACCCTACAGTCATGACTGCAACAGTGAAGACACTCCAACATCTACATTTATGGTAGGTGTACACAACTGTACTTTCCTGCCTGTAAAGTTTTTGTTTCACCACCAGATGGTGGTATTTTCTTTTGATAAGAAATCTGTAATTTCAATAAGGATGCTAATTGAATGTTTTAGTTAGGAGACACCATTTGTAGATTCAAATAACATCTGACTTATAAATTTAGCATACTGAGCACTTTTTAGCTTTTCTGATGAAGTGCATGTCGACAAAAACGCGCTGAGAACTGTAACAGCGTTATTGTTTTTGTTTCTGTACTGTGAGGTTTGTTCATGGAGTGAAAATAAACATCTCTTGCTGATCTGCTATGCCTGTCTTTTGAGTTTACCAGTGTGAATTTGGGCACATTGACCACTTTTATTTATTATGGCAGTGGAGCCTTTCATCATCTTTCATGCGGACAGGGTGTCACTCAGGCCCAATCCAGCCTTCATGCCCAAGGTGGTATCCATTATGGCTCTTAATCAGTCCATTCATTTGCCAACTTTCTTTCCCAGTCCACAGAACAAGGGGGAACGGATTCTGCATTCATTGGATGTAGACGGACAACTTCTATTCTACTTCGACAGGACTAAATCTCAAAGAAAATCTGAACAACTGCTGGTAGCATTTGCTGCAGTGGCAGAGGGGAAGGCTATTTCAAAACAAACCATTTCTTAATGGATAAGCCATTGTATTAATTTCTGCTTTAAGCACCATGGAAAACCTATCCCCCAGGGGATCAGATCTCATTCCACCAGGGCTGCATCTACTTCTACAGCCTTTCTCAGAGGTGTTCCTCCCAGGGATATTCTAGAAGCTGCTACCTGGAGCTCAGTTCATACTTTCACCAAACATTATCACTTACCAATTTTCTCTAAATCCAGAGCTGGCTTTGCCACTGCTGTTTTGCAGGGCCTTATAGCTGGTCCTAATGCTGTATAAATCCATCCTCCCAGCCATAGCTTTGCATATCTACTCAAATGTAATGACTGCAACAGTGAAACACGAAGAACAGTACAGTTGTGTACACTTACCATAAATGTAGATGTTCGAGTGTATTCACTGTTGTAGTCCTGCTTACCCTCCCTCCAGCCCCCTATTTTTCTCTTACTATGCCTCGACTTTCTTTTGCTATGCTTAAAAGCCTTTTTGGTGTATTTTCTTTTGTTTGGAGGTGTATTTTTGTGTTTTTAGTTACTTATATGTTTTGTTCCCCATTTGGGGGGCACCTGACATCTGGAGCAAGAAAAACTGATGTAATGGCATCTGCTGTATGCTTTATACCCCTGACAACCTGACGTCTTGGAAGAAGGGACAGCAACCGATGCAGGACCCAAGACTTTGTTAATCAGGCCGACTGAGGGCAACCTGCCAGCAGATTACCCAAATGTAATGACTGCAACAGTGAATACATTCAACATCTACATTTATGGTAAGTGTACACAACTGTACTTTCTTGAGCATTCTAGACTTGGGTTTCCACTTTTCTGATGGTTCCCTTGCTAAGGTTTGACATGAGGAAAGGAAAGTGCAGTGGCTTGTAAAAGATGAACTTTGACGTAGCAGTCTCTGTGCACCACGCAATTTATTCCTTGTGTACGGAAAGAATTAAAATGGTGACTGCAGCAGCTGTTACAGAATGAGGGCTATTTTCAGACAGACTATCCCAAGTAGTCCCTGATCAAATGCTTCAGACAGAACTACGGTTATCCACACCTTGGATCTCAAAGTGCAGGGCATTTGGACTTCTGTGGAATATATAAACAAAGAAAATTATGGCTATTCCAGTCATCAAAGCTGCCTTAAATCCTGGGACACTTTCATCACAGACAGTCCAGCAGTAGACCAGGGAACATACTGTTATCGCTGAATGCTAGACATGCAAGCCTGAAAGCAGCCATTGGAGTCCATTATGCTTCTGGAAGCAAGCTATGTATTTACACTGTAGGTCAGTGGATTTACTTGACTTGATGCTACAATGGGAATCCATTCTGCCCTCAATGAGGTGTTACTGAGACACCTATTGTCTTCGAACATGTCAGTTAAAGCAGTTTTGCCTCAAAACACCACACCTTAGCTTGAGCAGTGGATGCTTTTTCCCCAAATTGGGCAAATCTTTCTCTGCTTTTTCAAATACCATTGCACCCTAGGATAATTTAAAAGCTAAAGTAGAAAGGCCAAAAATGATTGCACCTTTCTGGCTATATATATATACAGCAGGTTCTCCATTTGCTATGTATGGTAAGGGAGATATCACTCCTGCTGTCACAGCATATGAAGCCTTTTCATGCAGTGCCGAGGGTCTGTAGAACACCCATCTATGCACACACCAAAACTTTAACATTTTGGAAGCTACAACCTTTGTTACCCTTTGGGTACCTCTATTCTCAGAATGTGCTAAAAGTTAAGGGAAGCTAGAAGACCAGCTACAAGATAATCATACCTAGCTAAATGGAAAAGATTCAGCCTCTAATGGCAAAGTAAAGAAAATGGCACCAAATTTAAGTAGATATGTTGGCTATTCAGTTTGGGGTGGCCGCAGTGGTGCAGTGGTTAGCTGTGTCACCTCACAGTAAGAGATTCTCTGGTTCGATTCTCAGGTCAGGTGCCTTTTATGCAGTATCTGCATGTCCTCCCTGCGGTCACGTGGGTTTCCTCTCGGTGCTCCGGTTTCCTCCCACATTCAGAGATGTGTAGTAGGTGGACTGGACACTAAATTGGCTGTAGGGGGTGTGTGCGTGGTAAGAATGAACTACTGTGGCTGGACTAGCCACCTGGCAGTGTAAACCTTAGCTTGATTGTCACTGTTGAAGTGACACCCTGACCCCCATATGTAAAAATGGGAAAAGGGGTTGATGGATGTTGGCTATTCAGTATTTATCTGAGCAGTTTTCCATTTGTCTAGCTTATGCCTTTGTAAATCTTTCAGCAATGTCTGCATGTTCTACCCATTAGATCCTCAACTGGTATCGAGACCTGCACTCAATTCCTGAGTTATCAGGCCTCCTAAGACAAACACGGCTCCAGCCCTGGACTTGAATTTTGCATCAGAAAAACTTACCTAAATAAACCTTGCCTCTGTTTGAACCAGCTTTCTCAATGCCTTTGCCTTTTCTATTCAGGAAAACTGCATTCCTTATGTTACCGGAGCTAGGAGAGTCTTGGAACGCAATGCTATGATGTGCAAAGAGCAGTATCTCTTTTTCTATACAGGTAGTGACCCTGCGCAAAAACTTTTTTCGTTTCAAGATTTATTATAGAAGTAGACCTGAATCAAGCAGTCCCATTCCCTGTACTTTTTGCTGTATTTCGGTATAAAGCAGATAGGCTTTTATAAATTTCTGATGTGCATAGACAGTAGAGCGGTTACCTGCATATAATTTAAGCCACCAGAAGATTAGAACAATTGTCTCCCTAAGAAAACAAGGGCATCCAGTAACAAAATTCTAAAGGGTTTAGCACACTTGTCACAAAGCTCATGTCTGGGCATTTCATGAAAATGCTTGATGCAGCTACCCCTGCTTTGCTTAGAGGTTGGTGCTCAGAACCTCCTGTAGTTAGCTAGTTAACCTTCTGTCCACACCTTCTTAAAGGATTACAAGTTGGATGTGATTTGCAGGATAAGGGCAGGATCTGCTTCTGCCATCTAGAAATGCTTGCTTCATTCCTCAGTAGAGCCCCCCACCCTATTTGATAACAGCTGAATCTGAAGTAGGAACTTCATTTGTCAGCAACCTTTGGGATACGGATCCGATCTCGGATCCGAGCCGGCAACTTTTACCACAGCATAGATCCGAGCTCCTAGCTCCTCCCTTTACCCATAATCCCCTGCCGACCCTAACTGACCTCAGATCTAGTTTGCGCGCTTCAAGCCAACAAGCTGGATTTTGAGCTCCTGGCAATTCGGAAGGTTTTTTGTGAGAGAAATCTTAGAATTTTTGTACTTGTGTGATTGTGTGAGTTTGTGTAGGTTCCCTCTTAAATATCTATTTTTGTTAAAATTTTTTCCTCCCTACCCTCGCTGGTCCGTAGTGTGTGTGTTTGTGGTGTGTTAGGGGCCTAGTGAGTGTGGTTTACGTTCAATATGTCGGAGGCCCCTAAAGCCATCTTTTCAAAATGTACAGAGTGTGGCCAAAAGCTCTCACCGGCGGATGGCCACACCCGGTGCGTTAGGTGCCTTGGGGTTGAACATCTTTCTTCGGGATGCACAATTTGTGCAGCGTTCAACCCCAGGACACTTAAGGACCGGAGATCGAAGTTGATTCTGGCGGGCCTTTTGCCCCCGGGCTCGGCTCCGACCTCCGGTTCTTCGGTGGCCGCTACCCAGTCCTTGGTAGCGGCCACCCCTGCCTCCCTTCCTCCGGTCGGGACTCAACCTCCCGTTTTGGCTCCGGAGGATAGGGAGGCCGGAAAAAACAAAAGGAAGAAGCACCATAAGCGGCGGGTTGTGGACTCTTCCTCGGCCCCGCCCGCCAAGCGGGCTTCTCCATCCAGGGTTTCTGGATCGCCTCCTCCTCGGCTCCTGTCCCCTTGTTTTTCACCGGGACCTGGGGAGGAGGCAACCCGGTCCCCGTCGAGGTCATCGAGGCGTCACTGTAGGTCTGCCTCGGTGGCCTCGTCTAGGTCTACATTTAGTATGTTGGATGCAGACATGGACCGGATGATAAGGTTCATCCAGGCACAGCTGCAGATGGGAGTGCTCTTGCCTCTTCTCCCCCCCCCCCCTCTGGGGGGGAGCTCGACCCCATTTTTTGCCCCAATCGCTCCTTCTCCGTCCCGCTTCCCAGGTTCGGAGCACTCAGAGCCCAGCCGCGTCTGATCCGGGGGTGTGTCGGAGCCGACAGTACTAGTTACTTCGGCTCCGACTGGTCCCCCGAGTTTGTCGGATTCGACCTCTCTGAGCCGTGGGCGGAGCTTTGGATCCGAGGGACTTTGTGACTTCGGCTCCGTCCCGGTCGGAGCACACGGGTGCTTCGGATCCGAGGGTCTCCGCCCCGGATCTGGTCCCCGCTTCGGATCAGAGTGGGAGCAGACTCTCGGAGCCTATTGAGAGTAGCTCCCCCTCGGCTTTCGCTGTGGTGGAGAGGGCACTGTTGAGTGTATCCGGACCCCCGGTCCTGGCTCCGGCTCCTCCCTGCACTCCCTCTCAGCTGGTCCGGGCTCCCATCACCCGGCCTTCGGGACAGCCTGCTTCAACATCTCTGGGTGTTCCTGCGGAACGTGATATTGCTGGTGAGTCTTCCTCGGACAGCCCCCCCCCCCCCCGAAGAGGTCCCTCACAAAGCCAAGTGTAAGAGGAGGCACATGGACTCCCCTCAGTCCCTTACCGAAGATACAGACTTAGATGAAGGGGAAGGCTCCCCAAGGTCACCCCCCGAGGATGTCTCCTTTGGAGACATCATGGAGATGCTCAGGATTAGGGGGGGTGGTCTGCCCACAAGGCTTCCTCCGATGAGTCCGTATTCCTAGAGGCGTTCAAAGCAGGGCCATCTACCTCTTGGGTGTCCCCTCCCCCCCGATCCCCTATTGGACCTTATTGCCACCAGGGCTTGGAAGGAGCTGGACACTGTGGAGCCAATCCCCAACGGCTGGATAGGATCCTGAGTCCCCCTGCTGAGAGAACCCACTGGAGCAGAGGTCCCCCTGTGGATGCCATGTTGGTGGCGGCGGCCACCAAGAGAGAGGGCTCAGGAGAGCTCTGCGGTCCACCCTCCGAGTAAGGGACTCGAGCGATGGACCGCCTGGGGAAGCGTGTCTTTAGTTCAGCAACCTTCTCCATGAGAGCGCTGAACTATATGGCACACGTCATCCGGATGCAGCGGGATCTAATAAAAGAATACGCTGCACCCCCCCCCCCCCCCCAGAGTCCATGTCTGAAGGAGACCAGCATCTGTACTCCTCCCGAATGCCTACTCTACGCTCCGTTTCCAACACCTCTATGCGGCTCTTGTCACACGCCACTGAAGGAGCCGCTAGAGCCGGCGGAGCCGGCCTGGTAATCAGGCGTCAGGCCTGGCTCCGACACTGTGATTTCTCTGAACCCTTTAAGCCGTCATTCGCGAATGCCCCCTTTGATGGTTCTGCACTTTTTGGCAAAACCGTTCGCGACACCTTAGTCCAGAGCGAGAAAGACTGGAAGATGTTGTCTGCCGTCGGAGTCCGCTTCTGTGCTCCCCAGAGGTCCTTTAAGAACCAAAGGGGTCAGAAGATGTGGTTCCGAAAATCGCATCAGTCCCAGTCTGCTCCGGACAACCAGTCCTCTCGTGGCAGAGGAGGACAGGGAGGACGCCGCCCAAGAGGCAGAGGGGGTCCCAGAAACTTTGGGTCCAGATAACCCTTCTCTTAGAAGCCCACGCAGAACCCCTGAGGGGTTGCCCGGCTGCTCTACTCTGGAGGCAGTTGGGGGGCATCTTTCGAAGCACCTAGCAATGTGGGAGTCCATTACAACAGATCGCTGGGTGCTTCGCATCATATCCAGAGGTTACCAAATTCCCTTTATTGTAACCCCCAAAATCAGAAGCCTCCCCGACGTACCACCCAATCAGAGGGAGGCAGCTGCTACAGAAATTCAGCAGCTTTTACAAAAGAGCCATCCAACCCGTCCCCCCAGATCAGTTAGGATCGGGGTTTTACTCAAGGTTCTTTCTGGTGCTAAAAAAGACGGGGGACTTGAGACCCATTCTCGATCTCTCTCTCTCTCTCTCTCTCTCTCTCCTGAACTTTGCAGTACCCAAAGAAAAGTTCCGAATGGTCACCTTACAATCTATTCTCCCCCTATTACGGGAGAACTATTGGATGTGCCCGATAGACCTCAAGGATGCGTACTACCACATCCTAGTGGACAGACGCTCCAGGAGGTTCCTCCGCTTCCAGCTAGGAGCCAAGTCATTTTCAGTTCAGGGCCCTTCCCTTCGGTCTCTCCTCAGCCCCCAGGGTGTTCACCAAAGTCTTGGCGGTCGTAGCGGCCCACCTGAGGCTTCAGGGAATTCAGGTCTTTCCGTACCTGGACGACTGGCTCCTCATCGCCCCAACAAGGCATCTGCTCTGTTCAGGCAGGGATTACTTCCTCAACCTTGCTCCATGTCTAGGGTTAACTATCAACATGACCAAATCTTCTCTAGTCCCCTCACAGGTGATAGATTTTATAGGGGCCAGATTGGATTCCAGGATAATGCTTGCCTTCTTAACTCCCGATCGGCTTCAGAACCTGAGGTTGCATGTCAAGGCCATTCTCATTCTTCCTGCTCCACCTGCAGAATTGATCCTTAGGGCTCTAGGGTCCATGGCGGCAGCTATTCCTCTACTACCCCTAGCCTGCCTAAATATGAGGGTACTGCAATGGACCCTCCAAGTACAATGGTCCCCGTCTCGTAACCCCCTGTCCCATCCTATTCCCCTAAGCAGGGCTTGCAGAACGTCGCTCATGTGGTGGCTCCGGTCCCAGAGTCTCCACACGGGACGACCATTTTCAATGCCTTCCCCCATCGCCACAGTGACCATGGACGCCTTTCACCTGGGGTGGGCACTGTTCAGGCAGAACGGTCCAAGGCACGTGGAACGACAGACACCTCCTTGCATATCAATGTCCTAGAGATGAGGGTGGTGCTTTTGACGTTGCAGGCACTTCACAGCCTTCTACCGATTGGGACAATTGCAGTACAAATGGACAACATGTCAGTTGTCTGGTACATCAACAAACAGGGGGGAACCAGGTCTTATCCCCTTTGTCGCGAGGCCATGAGAGTGTGGGAATGGGAGATTTCCACCAACCGCTTTCTTATTGCAACGCACATTCCGGGACGGTCCAACATCCTAGCAGACAGGCTCAGTCGTTCGATCCTGACTCCGTACGAATGGTCTCTTAATCTTCTAGTAGCGAAACAAATATTTGCCCTATGGGGGCAACCCTGTTGCGATCTTTTTGCCTCTCCTTCAAATTCCAAATGCAACAGTTACTTCGCTCTAATTCCCCCTCAGGGGGAGTCCCCGAGAGACTTTCTAGTACATGCTTGGCCTCCCGGTCTCCTTTATGCTTATCCTCCGTTGCCCATGATGCTGAAACTCCTACAGAAAGCCAGTCGGCTGGGGAGCAAAATGATCCTCATTGCCCCATTCTGGCCTCGTCAAACATGGTTCCCGTACCTGTGGTCTCGCCTAATTCATCCACCATGGATTCTGGATCCACTTCCGGATCTCATTACCCACCCTCTGGGTCTCCAGGCCCCCAACCTGGTCAACCTCAAGCTTGATGGCTTGGTTGCTCCAGTTCCACTCCTGATTAGGACTCCCGAAATCTCCTCACCAGTCAAAGCCATCCTAGTAGCAGCACATAAACCTTCCACCAGAAGAGTCTACCGAAGTAAGTGGAAACGTTTCTCAATCTGGGAGGAACGCCATCACTTGGATCCTTTCACGGCGCCTCTCACGTCTGTTTTGGTGTTCTTAACTAACCTTTTTCATCAAGGGGCCAGCTGCTCTACAGTCAAGGTACAACTGGCAGCGATTTCGCATTATCATGTAGGGCATGAATCAGGCCCTCTGACTGCTAAGCTTTGTAAAGCTTTCCTCAAGGGTACTTTTCCTTCTCAGACCTCCAGTCAGGGAGGTAGTACCCCCATGGGATTTGTCTTTGTTTCTCCAAGCCTTGACTAGCCCCCCTTTTGAGCCGGCGGCCACGGTTGATCTTGAATATCTCTCTTGGAAAACGGCCTTTTTAGTGGCCATTACTTCAGCTAAAAGGGTTTCTGAACTTCAGGCTCTGTGTTAAGCCGCTGTATTTATCCTTCCATCCAGATAGTTTACCTCAGGATCAATCCGTCCTTTCTGCCTAAGGTGTCTTCTGAAGCGAATATTAATCAATCCATTAATCTTCCCGTGTTCTTTCCCCATTACCAGAACAAAGGAGAATATAAACTGCATTCCTTGGATGTGCACAGACAATTACATTTTTATACTCATCGAACTGCTGGTCATAGGCAATCTGACCAGTTGTTTGTCTCCTTTGCCAAAACAAGTTTAGGCAAGTCAATTTCTAAAGTTACACTATCACGGTGGATAGCTAATTGTATCCTCTCAGCATACCAGAGTTCGGAAAGGCCTGCATCTCAAGGGGTTCGAGCTCATTCTACTAGGGCCGTCGCTGCTTCGGCGGCTTTTAAATCTAGGGTTCCCTTAGATTATATTTGTTCCGCAGCCACTTGGGCCTCATCTCATACCTTTATCGGCCATTACAAACTGGATGTTGTCTCCAGAGGTAGGGCGTCCTTTGGCTCTGCAGTGCTCCGGAATGTTCTTCCATAAAGGCCACCCAGGATTCAGGTAGCTGGGGACTCTGTCCCAAAGGTTGCTGACAAATGAAGTTCCTACTTCAGATTTAGAAGTTATGTACTCACCATAACGTTCCATCTGAGTAGGTATCTTCATTTGTCTGCAACCATCCCCCCCTCCTTCCCCCTGACCTTTAGGATCTGTCTTGGATTAGCCCCTTCCGGGGCACTTTTACATTGCTTATTTCGGGCAAACTTGATCTGAGGTCAGTTAGGGTTGGCAGGGGACTGTGGGTAAAGGGAGGAGCTAGGAGCTCGGATCTATGCTGTGGTAAAAGATGCCGGCTCGGATCCGTATCCCAAAGGTTGCAGACAAATGCAGATACCTACTCAGATGGAATGTTATGGTGAGTACATAACTTCTAATTTTGTGAATCTTCCCTAACTGTGGCTACAACAGTGACTGCCTTGAAAAGCATAGTAGAACTGTGTAGGAAACTTACCATAATGAGATGTTAGTGTTCTTATTGTCACAGTCCTAATTCTGTCTTCATCCCTTCTACTGCTTGGAAAACTTAATGACCAGGATAGATTCCTGTCTCCTTCCTGTCCCTATTCCTTATTCCCTTTTCCCTCTCCTGTCCTTCAGACTTCTGAGGAAGGCTTAGGTTTTCCAGTTCAGACCTTTCCTTGGTGGCGCTTTCAGTGCTAACAGACATTTAGGTTAAGCACTTACCTGATGTGAGGAAAGAGACTATCAAAGGTGACTTTGCTGGATGCTTTCTATATACCAGTCAAGTGAAGTTGTCTGAGGTGAAGTGATCAGCCCGGCCATGGGGGGAGTATACTAAAGTCTGAAAATTTGGAGAGATTCTGACAGATTGCCTACAGAACTCTGCTTGACAGGCACAGATTGCCTACAGAGCTCTGCTTGACAGGTTCTTAGCACAGCTTCATATGTTCATAAAATTGAACGTAATGTGTCCAGTTATCTTCATGGTGGCTTTCTGACTGTTGCATTTCTGGTAACAGTGAACAAAGATTGTGCTTACCAAGACTATGGCAGATTGTGCCCCCAGCTACCTTGCACGCCTTCTTTACGTCACTGGTATGGATTACAGTTGCCTACAGCTGTTACCTAGATTTCCTGCATAATTTTGCAAGGACATGGGCAAAGACCCCCATGTATTCTGTAATTGGGTGGCCACTGAAAACGGTCAAGAGGACTCTTCTATCCATTCACCTAATACAGAATCTCTGGTTGTGGATAGACTTGGAAAGCAGGTGTATGCATCTGGCAGCTTCGCTGTTAGAGCTGTGAACTGCACCTGCTATAATCTGGTTCCATAGGGACCTGACACGGCAGGCTTTGTCCACTGTGAGCAACCCTGTCACCGGAGGCACAAAAGCAGCTCCAGATTACTCTGTGAACTATGACCAGTATTACTACCCTGTCCATGTCCTTCTCCACAACATTACAGGTTGGAGCATCAAAGGCAGCAGGAACAG
Organism: Protopterus annectens; assembly: GCF_019279795.1. Classification (NCBI taxonomy): domain Eukaryota; kingdom Metazoa; phylum Chordata; order Ceratodontiformes; family Protopteridae; genus Protopterus; species Protopterus annectens. The sequence goes on from NC_056746.1 coordinate 1,236,717,075, forward strand.
GCATTGCTATAAAATGCCCTGCTTGGCTGCACCTGAGACAACTTTAAGGCATCCTTCACCAGTGCATCCTTCGATGGAACCACCTTATTTAGCAAATCTTAACACATGCAGAAGTCCGAACAAAATGACAAAATGCTTTCTGCAGTGAGAGTGAAATTAGTCACCCCAGTGCACTTGGGAACTAAAAGGGTACTGTATCTCTGGTTTTGCTGATACCAGCTTCAGTATGACTCTTCTGACAGTCTGCCACTTCAGTGGATGTAGGCCCAGGGACTGAGGGGGGTCCACAGATGCAGAACTTCAGGGGTCCCTTCTTGGACAGGAAACCTCAATCTGTGAGGGTTGTCACTGTCCCAGTCTTGAGTCAGTCTAGGGACTCATCCTTTTACACACTCACTTGTGATTTGCCATTGCCTGAGACAGATGGGTAAGAAGAAGAATGGCCAGAGGATATTGTATTCCATTTTTGGAACACTCCCCATCCCCACCTTCCCTTCCATTGTCAGGCAAAGATTTGCCATGTCAGAGATCCAGACTCTGTTTCAGAAAAGAGGCATCTACGCAGGCGGTTCCCCAAGACCAGCATGAGTCAAGATTTTACTCTTGCATTTTTTGGTTCAGAAAGAAGAAAAAGAAATTCAGGCCCATTTTGGATCTGTCTGCTAAGTTCTTATGTTGAAAGACCCGATTTTGCACAGCCACTGTGCAGTTGATTCTTCCCATGTTTGCCTTAGAATGGATGGATGTGCTCAGCAGTGCATTAGGATTGCTTGCATTCACATCAGTGTTGCTGTCTGAGAGCCAGTGACTGCTGGTTCAGTCTTGCCATTTGGTCTCGCCACAGCCACCAGGGTGTACACCAAATGCATGGCTAAGATAGAAAATTTTCCCATATCTAGATAACTGGCACCTACCACCATGAGTCCCTCCTTCAGGCAAGAGGCTCATCACTCTTCAGCTATGAGCACTCCTAGGAATCACTGTGAATTTGGCTAAATCCAACTTGGTTCTGACACAGATTTTTTTTCTGGGATGTCTACTAGATGCCACAATTCCACAAATCTTATTTCCATCAGAGAGGATCTTACTCAGGCAAGTAGAAGCATTTTGGATGTGGACTGCCAGTCAGTATATTTGGTTTTAAGAGCATTGGGGTTAATGACAGCATATCTTCTCATGGTCCAGTTTGCCTGGTTTCACATGAGTATACTACAGTGGGTTGCTTCAGACTCAGTGGTGTCAGCGATATGATCCTTTGACTTGTCTAATTCAGATAATGTCCTTCTCAGTCTGGAGTGGTGGCTCCACTCTCTATTCATAACACAGGGAGGACGGTTTCAAATTTCTCCACCACTGACCGTCATGACCATGAAGGCATCCTCCCTAGGGTTGAGGGGGCATTGCATAGAGTGGTCCAAGGTACATGGTCCATATCAGAGGCTTGTCTTCACGTCAGCGTCCTAGAGATGAGGCCAGTTCTTGTGTTGCAGGAATTTCAGGACTGGCTTCAAGGGGGTGATGAAAATTAAGGCAGACATTGACAGGACTATGGTGTATAAACAAGCAGGGATGGACCAGACTTTACCTGCTGTGCCATGAAGCGATAAGAATGGCAGTGGAAGATGGCCTCTCACCAGTTTCTTTCAGCATCACATATCCCCAGGTGGCTCAGAGACCTTGCAGACAGATTCAGCAGAATTCTTCCCCATGAGTGGTCCCTGAATGCAGTAATGAAAACAGATTTTCAGTCTTTGTGGAAAACCATGCAGTGATCCATTTGCATCCCTGCAGAACACCAAAATGCAGCAGTTATTTCAGCATCCACCCCCATGTGTGATCAAAGCCCAGGGACACACTGTCCAGTCATTGGCCTCCAGGGCTTCTTTACACTCCTCTCCCTCTTCTCTTAAATAAATTCAGACAAAGTAATCTGGTACAAGTTCAGAATCATCCTCATTGCACCTTATTGACCCCGACAGATTTTTTTCAGATTTTAACTCCTTAGTTGAAGAAATCCCCTTGGTTTCTTGATCCAGTTCTGGATCTGATTTCCTATCCATCTAGAGACCCCACATATGGATCTCCCCAACCTGAAGTTAACTACTTGGCTCCTCCAATTCTGTTGATGGCACAAGGAAATTCCTTTCTTCAGAAGTTTTACAAATTTTGTTTCCCCGAAGTAGCCTAATAGGAAAGAGTGTCATTGTAAATGGAAGATATTTATTGTTTGGGCTGAATCTCATGGTGTGAGCCCTCTTACAACTTTGTAACAGATATTTTATATTCTTGTCCTCCCTATTTGAAGAAAGTTCTTGTTTTTCACCATCAATGTTCAGCTTGCCTCTATCTGCTCTTTCCTTTCAGGTTTTCAAGACCATTTTCTAGCAATCCCATAAGTTGTGCAAAGCATTTCTCCGTTTGAGACCTGCTGTCAAGTATCCATCTCCTCCATGGGACTTATTTTGTGCTTGGAAGCCTTCTCCCTTTCAGCCATAAAATAAAAAGTTTGTGTCATGGAAGGCCATTCTGTTAGTGTAGATCACACCATTAAAAAAGGTTTCAGAACTTCACACCTTGTCCTCATTTTCACCATATATAGATGTCCTTCAAGGATGCATCTGCAGTCCTAACAAATGGGTTGTCCTGCCTCAGGCAGCCCTTCGGTCGGCCGGATTCCAAAGTCTGGGTCTGGCCTCGGCTGTTGTCGCACTTCACCCGACGTCATAGCTGCAGTTCAGCGGGTATAAAGGCATCAGCCGACGCCATTTTCCTCAGTCTTTCTTGCCGCGTGGCGCCCGAAGCAGAAGCTGTTCGCAAGTGCCGGTCGGTCAGAACCAGAGATTGCTACTACCGAAGACTTCTAAAAGCTAAGTACCCCGTTGGGGACTCTTTCTTGCCTCAGCCGATGTCAGAAAAAGTGAATAACTGTTTAACTTGTGGGAAACAAATACCTCATAAAGATTTCCACTCTTATTGCCTACCTTGTTTAGGCCCAGACCATGACGTAGCAGCCTGTCTAGCCTGTGCTTCTTTCAACCGACGGACACTTAGACGTCGGTCGGAATTTGCTGAGGAGTTTTTCGCCCGCTTTTGCTTACAACATGCCGTCGGAAACTCCGACTTCACAATTAGCTAAAAAGCGCAAGGAAAAGGACCGACACTTGTGGTCCGCGGTTTCGGCCGAAACCGCGGTTAAGTCAATCATGAAAGTGTCTCGGTTTCGGCTGAAACCGAGCCCTCAGTTCTTCCTTCGGCCGAAAGCTTGCCTCCCACCGAGGCCGCATCCAGCATGGCTGAATCTGCTACTGAAATTCCACCTGCTCTTACAGGTTCACAGGATTTATCTGATACTATCCCTTTAGATATATCCACTCCTTCACGTGGAGCTGCTAGGCCCCCTGCATCCATGTAGATTAAGGCTTTTGCCAGGGCTAAAGCAGCAAAATCAACCAAGACTGTGCCTACTAAGACCCCCTCTCACAGGCCTAGCCCTAGTACTCAAATGCTTAGTCTAGCAGAGGATCTCATTTCTTTGATCAGGGGATCCCAACCTCTCCCTGACAGGGCCTCTCACCCACCTCCAGAGAAGAGGCCTAGAGCAGAGCCCCCTGAGCCAGTTTCTTCAGATTTCTCTTCTGATGATTCAGAAAATACAGACCCTCCAGAAGGCCCTTATTCTCCTTATGAGGACTCTGATGCAGAAGACTCCATTCCTTCTGCCTCTCCGCCTGAGGAATTTTCTTTTTGGGAAACCTTGCATGCTATGAGGGAACAATTTCAATGGCAGGGCCAGGATTTTTCAGACTCTAGGAAAAGGCTTAGGACCTTTTTGCATTTGCCACAGCATAGGCCTTTAGCCATTCCTCCAGTACTTACTGTTGTGGATGATGCATTTAATGATGCTTGTACTGCCCCTGATTCACTTCCTCCGCCCTGCTAAGCCCGACAGGTACTACAGGGTTCCGGACACACATTATCATTTGTATAAGGCTCCTTTTGCAGATCCTGAAACTATTTCGCAGGGACCCAAGGCTGTAGCAGCTACCTCTGCCAAAAACCTCCCTCTGAAAGGGAATCTAGGGCCTTAGAGAGATGGGGTAAAAAAGTTTATACTTCTGCTACTTTTGGCTAGGGCCTTAAACTGTCAATTCCACATGATTCAGTATCAGGAATTTATGTTAGACCAGTTAACTAAAAAACTGTCCTCGCCTGAACCATTAGACAAAAAGTCTCTTCAGGAAATGGTACATAACATACAGCAGGTCAGTAATCATTCCTTAAAATGCGGCTATGATGCACTGGAGGCTTCCTTTAGATCAGCAATGACTGGTACAGTGATCAGAAGGCATGCATGGTTAAAAGAGCAGTCCTTACCAGACCATGTAAAATCAAAGCTCCTAGATGCTCCCATGGATAAGCACAATTTGTTTGGCTCACCTGCACAGCAGGTGCTGAAGAAGGTGGAAGAGAAATTTGTTAGGACTGCAGATGCATACCTCTCGGACATCTACATTTATGGTAGGTACAAAACTGTACTTTTTCTATAATGGTAAGGTTACCTTCAGAACTAATCTTTCTTCCTTCCAAAGGTAGCCTCTGAGAATAACTGTTCCCAACCTGTGCATCTAGTTTACTTTCCAAATTACCAGAGTAGAGGAAAATATATCATGCATTAATTGAATGTTTAGTTGTGCTTTTAAATACATAGCTTTCCCCTTTCGGGAAAGATGAACAATTTTGTTTCCTTCAAAAGAAGCAAGTTGAACAGCAGAGTTTCTAAGGTTTCTCTGTCACATTGGATGTCTGAGTGATTTAATTTGCCTGTACTTCCAAAAATAAACCATTGCCAGGCAGGCTGAAGGCCCACTCCACTAGAGTAGTGTCTAAATCAGCAGCCTTTTTCCGGTCTTTGCTCCTGGGTGAGATACGTCAGGCACGCACTTGGTCTTCCATCCATACAGTTGTCAAGCAGTACAAACTGGATCTGTATTCCAGGGCATTCCTTTGAGGCTTCCATACTGGAGGTTCTCCTGTCATGAGACAAGCCCAAGAGTCATGCAGCTGAGGATTCTGACGCATATGTGTGATTGGATGGACAAAGGGAATAGGGTACAAAAGTTATGTACTTACTATAATGATAGATCCTTTCATTCAAGTCCGTCTAATACGATGATCAACCCTCCTCCCCCCGCCTTTTTTATCTGTTCAGCAAAATTGTCTTGAGTCAAAAGGCAGCACAGATGCCTACCAACAAAGCACCAAACTCGATCCGAGTTAGTCATGGGGAGCAGGGTATTGTAAGAAAATAATTTTCGTGAGGCTGAAGCACTAAACTGGCTAGATTGGATCCGAGCAAGCCTCGAGGATCCATATGTCATGTCTGACAGACTGGAATGAAAGGGTCTGTCGTTATAAGTACATAACTTTATTTTTCCTTTAATTTCATAGGTTCATAGGTTCCTACTAGGCTATCTGCCCGAGGGCATTTACAAGCCTAGCCCATTTTTTTAAAGGGATGTTCCTTTCATACACACACACTAACCCCCCTTCACACACACTTGCCACTTGCTGGATTCAAACTCCTACCTAACTATGTTATGACACTAGAGACGGATGCATTAGCAGAGCACGCTATTCAGATTACTTTGTTCTTCATATGCTGCAAACATGATCTTATCAAAAAGGCGGAGTTACTTTTTGTAGTAACTTGAATGGCAGTGTTTCATTTTTATGTGAGTCGATAGATTTAACCAGGAAGACTGAAATATTATAGAAGTATTTGATTTTAACTGTCGAAGTACATAACCATGAAAATTTTAAATATTTTGTTTTTTAGATTACATCGTCAACCGAAACATCTCTTGGCATTTTTGTTAGCTGAATTGGGTACAAGGTAATATAAAAGTATAATTATATTTATTCTAGTTGACCAGTTTTGCAGTTTACGTTTTCTTAACATTTGTCTGTTTTGTGTATTAGAGATTTAACATTTTTTGTTTGCACAATAGAAATGAGAGCTGATTAGGAATAAAGGGTTATGCTGATGTATCTAGGCTCTGTACCTCTGAAGCTTCATAATTTGTATTTACTTTGCTCAGTTTCTCGAAGGAGGAGGATCTCTACAAGTGCATTGTGAAACCGTAATCATTGCCTGTCCATATAGTGCATTTTGTCATGGATTTAGGATCATCAAAACTGTGCTTTCAGCTGAGGCAGAATGGTTCAGATAGAAATACTAGAATTTGGAAATGTTCCTCATATTGATCACTGCTGCAGTAACTTAAGCTGTATGGGTTATAACCTGTAAGGATATAACAGCCGGCCAGCTTCCAAAGCTTCAGGGCACATTCCACACTCCCAAATCATTAGCTTGAGCTGACTAAAAAGATAGGTTTGGGTGTCAAGCTCTTCAAAGCTTTCCTGCTGTTATAGATTACAGTCTGAGGCTTTTGAGGATCGATGTTTGACTAGTGCTGTTCTGCTGCTGTGCAGATAAGGTCCCTTCGGAGAAAATAAACTTCCATTTTAAAATTTTGATTGTTAAACACTCAACTGTTCACGAAAGTTGATGTTCATCGTGTTTCACTGTTGCAGTCATTACACTTGGGTTATCCTGCTGGCAGGCGAACCGCAGACGGCCAGAGTTCCAAAGTCTAGGTCCGGCGTCGGTTGCTGTCGCTTCTTCCCTGACGTCAGTGCGCCAGGGGTATATAAGATGCAGCCGATGCCATTTTCTTCAGTCTTTCTTGCCACGCGGTGCCCGAAGCAAAAGCAGTTCACAAGTGCCGGTTGGCCGACTCCTGAGAATTTCAGAACCGAAGTCTTCAATAAAGCTAAGTACCCCGTTGGGGAAACTTTTTCTTGCTCCAGACCAATGTCAGTAAAAGTTAACAATTGTATTTCTTGTGGGAAGCAAATAACTCATAAGGACTTTCATTCTTACTGTGTTCCTTGCCTAGGCCCTAATCACAACGTTACTAGTTGCAGGTTTTGTGCTAGATTCAACAAATGCACTATTAAGCGTCTGTTTGATTTTGCTTTACATTACTTTGGCCGAAGGTTTAATTACATAATGCCGTCTGAACAACCGACCGGAATTCATAAAAAATGCACAAAGACAAGGAAAAAGACAGGCATCTGAGGTCCAAAACCGACGAAGACTCTTCTAGGCCAGTCGCCAGTTCTCAGTGAGGTGCTTTCGCAGCCCCTGACACCCGCTACCTCAGAGCCACAGGTCGTATCCGACTCCCACTTGGAGACACCTAGGCCTCTGGAAACTCAAGGTATTGGGCCTGTGGAAACTATTCCCTCAGATGGGTCCGGAGCCGCTGAGCAGGCATCTGCTTCTGAGGGTGTTTTCAGACCTTCACAGCTTACTATTAAGTCTACTACAGCAGCCAAGGCAAAGTCAAAGACACCATTAAAGACAAAGAAACAAGTACAGCATTCTCCTGGACACTCCATGCCAAAGAAGCAGATGCTTAAAATGGCCGAAGACCTAATTACTTTGATCAGGGGCTCCCATCCCCCTCCTGATAAAAGGCCTAGGCAAGACACTGACTATGACTGACTCCTCTGACCAGGTTTCTATTTCTTCTGATTCCTCTTCAGATCAGGGATATTCTCTCCCTCCCTATGAGGACTCTGATGCAGAAGAATCTATACCTTCTGCCTCTCCGCCTGAGGATTATTCTTTTGGGGAAACCTTGCACATCATGAAGGAGCCTTTCCATTGGGAGAGCCAGGATTATTCAGAATCCAAGAAAAGGCTCAGATTTTCTTTTATTGCCTCAACACAGGCCCCTAGCTATCCCCCCTGTGCTTGATATTGTTGTTTTTCTCTGAATCCAGTCTGTCTCCTGATTCTCTACCCCCTGCACCAGTCAAGCCAGACAGGTACTACAGGGTCCCAGATTCTCATAAATTTCTTTATAAAAACCCTGCTGTTGACCCAGAAACAATTTCTCAGGGTCCCAAAGGGGTTAAGGCTTCTATTGCAAAAAACCCTGTCCCCTCTGATAGGGATTCCAGAGCTTTGGATAGATGGGGAAGACAGTTTACACTTCTGCTACTCTAGCTGTAAGGGCTTTAAACTGCCAGTTTCACATGCTTAAATATCAGCAGTAACTCATGTCTTTGTTAAAACAGAAAATGGTTACAAACTCAATACAATAAGGAAATGCAGGATTTATTGCATGCAGCTGAATAAGTGGGGAAGCATACACTGCAATGTGGTTTTGATTCTTTAGAGGCTTCTTGTAGAGCCGCAGTTGCAGGCTCTGTCATTCGAAGGCATGCTTGGTTGAAAGAGCAACCTTTACCTGAACATGTTAAAGTAAAATTATTGGATGCTCCATTACAGCATGATACTTTGTTTGGTGTTAAGGTAGAAGAGGTGTTAAATCAATGTAGACAGTAAAAGATTTCTTGCATGTACAACCACCTAGGTTTAGCAGAAACTGGCCTACAAAAAATTGGTCCTTTCCCATGTCAGACAGGCTACAAAGAGGTAGATACAGACGCCCAAGAGGCAAATCTCCTCCCCAAAGCACGTACAGACCTAAACAATGGGGTGCTTCAGACCCCAAAGGAGGAGAAGACAAATCGCAACCTTACAGGAAACAGTCCAGTGACTTCCCTCTACCAATGCCAAGCACTTCACTTTTGGCAGCACCCTTAGGGGGGAAGCTAGCACTTTTCTCACAACTGGCACATGATCACCCAGGACAAGTGGGTACTGAATATTGTTTCTCAGGGTTACAGGTTCCACTTTCACACCTTTCCAAAATCAAAAGGTATGCCGGACCTGCCACAAAACCAATGGGCAGAGGCACAAAAACAAATTTCTGCTCTCATGGACATGAGAGCTATTCAAAGAGTACCACAGCAAGAACAGGGACAAGGATTTTACTCGAGACTTTTTCTGGTACCCAGAAAGGACAAAGCCTGGAGACCAATACTGGACCTGTCAATCCTAAATACTTTCCTGGATGTTCCAAAATTCAGAATGTTAACACTGCAGCAACTTCTACCCATACTGGGCAAGAAGGCTTGGCTAGTTACTTTGGACCTCAAGGAGGCATACCTGCATGTCCCAATCAGACAGTCTTGCAGAAGATACCTCAGATTCATAGCTGGCTCAATGCATTACCAATTCTCTGCACTGCCCTTTGGCTTATCTACTGCGCCCAGGGTCTTCGCAAAATGCCTGGCACCAGTAATTGCATTTTGCAGTCAAAAAGGAATTCAAATATATTCCTACTTGGACGACTGCCTTATTCAAGCAGAGAGCAAGAACATTCTACTACAGCATCTGGCGTTTGTAAAAAGATTATTAATTTGCCTAGGGTACACAGTAAACGAAAGGTAATCAAAACTAGTGCCCTCTCAAGAGATAATATTTCTGGGTACAAGCTTAAATACAACTGCCCAGATGGCTTATATCACGCCAGACAAGCAAAGGCAACTGACTCATTACTTTCAAATAATGCTAGCAAAGTCCCAGCTCCCTGCAAGAAAAATTCTGCAGGCCCTGGGCTTTATGGCATCCTGCATTCTACTAATTCCATATGCAAGACTGCATATGAGGAAACTGCAATGGTACCTGAAGTGTTTGGACTCAACATTGCCACAGCCTGGAAACACTAATAACTCTAATTCCCTGCCTGCAACATGAGTTTCGATGGTGGGCACGAGCCTGTCACCACAACAAGGGACAGCCTTTCACCTTGCCCACAGCCAGGCAGACAATAACAGATGCATTGGATTATGCCTGGGGGGGCACACATGGCAGGAAAATGTATTCAAGGCACGTGGCCCAAGGAACAAATGCATCTACACATCAATCAAAAAGAGATGCTAGCTGTACAGAATGCCCTGACAGCCTTCAAGGATCTACTACATCCAGGACAACTGTTACTAAAGACGGACAATACCACAGTTATGTGGTACATAAGCAAGGGGGCACACATTCCTACCCCCTTTGCAGGCAAGCCATGACTTTGTGGAACACAGCACTGACCTATCAAGTACATCTGCAGGCACAATTCATGCCAGGAACGAAAAATACACTGGCAGACGAACTAAGCAGAAATCTCATGGATCCTCTCGAATGAAAACTAATTCCACAGGTCTTCAGCATGATAACAAGGAAATGGGGATGCCCAGACATAGATCTTTTTGCCTCCCCTCACAATTACCAGCTACAGAGATTCTGCACAAGAACTTATCATTCATAAGCCTGGAAAGTGGATGCTCTATCGTTAAGCTGGAAAACCATGACAGTTTACGTCTTTCCTCCACTGCCTCTTCTTCCAAAGGTGCTCCTAAAAGTCAGACGAAAAGCCAAAAATGATCTTGATTGCCCCCAGACTGGCCACGCCAGCACTGGTACCCAATCATAAAGAGCTTGTCTCAAGCCCCAGCCTGGCCTTTACCTCAAATTCTTCATCTTCTGACTCAACACAACAATCAGATTCTGCAGTCCACTCCGAACTTTAAATCTGGCTGCATGGCAAGTTATATAGCCACTCAGACCACACCACTCTCTAAGGCAGTTATGGATGTCATTTTAGAAGCCAGAAGGCCCAGCACTAGGAAATCTTGTGCAGAAAAATGGAAGAGATTCTGTGCTTGGAACCAGGCACAAGTACTAGAACCACTTATTCCGAATATACCTCAGATTTTACAATACCTAACTGAGATGCTGGACAAAGGCCTATCCGTCTCATCAATTAAGATTCAGCCTCTGCCATTTCAGCTCATTACAAAACGGAACCTCCTATTCTCGCATCCACTACTGAAATAGTACCTCAGAGGGACGAAAAACATAAGACCCCCAAGGAACATAAGACCCCCAAGGAGAGCACCAATACCTACTTGGGACCTCAGTTTTGTGTTAGAAAAGCTCACCGTGCCTACTGTTCTGCTCCTAGCAATAACTTCAGCAAGAAGAGTCTCGGTTACAGGCATTAATAGCAGTGGAACCTTTCATCATTTTTCACCAGGACAGGGTCTCTCTAAGGACAAACCCTACATTTATGCCAAAGGTAGTATCCAGTGTGGCTCTTAACCAAACAATCCATTTGCCAACATTCTATCCAAATCCCCAGAATAAAGGGGAGAGACTTATGCAATCTTTGGACATACACAGACAGCTACGCTTCTACTTGGACAAAACAAAAGCTTTCAGAAAAACTGAGCAGCTGTTTGTAGCATATGCTGCAGGATCACAAAGAAAGGCCATCCCAAAGCAGACCATTTCAAAATGGATAGGACACTGCATTCATTTCTGCTATGCACAGCATGGCAAGTCAGTACCTAAGAATATTAGGCCACATTCTACCAGGGCAGCAGCCAGTTCAGCAGCCTTTCTCAGAGGAGTACCGACCAAGGATATTTTGGAGGCTGCAACTTTGAGTTCAGTGCACACTTTTTCCAAGCATTATCACTTGCCTCTTTACTCCAAATCTAGAGCAGGCTTTGCCACTGCAGTTCTGCAGGGCCTCATAGCCACTCCTAATCCTATTTAGGCCCAGCCGCCCTACTTCAGCTTTGGGATTCAACTCAAGTGTAATGACTGCAACAGTGAAACATGAACATAGTACAGTTGTGTACCTACCGTAAATGTAGATGTTAGTGTATTCACTGTTGCAGTCCAGGTTACCCACCCTCCATCCCCCTTTCTTTGCTGTGACTAATCTATACTACTCTAGCCTATACAACCTATGTAGTGTATTTGCTTGTAGATGAGGGTATTATTTTTATTTTGCTGTCTGTTTTTATAAGCAATATGTATTGCCTACCTTTTTGGGAGCACCTGACATCTGGGGCAAGAAAAACTGAAGAAAATGGCGTCGGCTGCATCTTGTATACCCCTGGCGCACTGACGTCAGGGAAGAAGTGACAGCAACCGACGTCGGACCAGGACTTTGGAATTCAGGCCGACTGCGGGTAGCCTGCCAGCAGGATCACCCAAGTGTAATGACTGCAACAGTGAATACGCTCAAACATCTACTTTTATGGTAGGTACACAACTGTACTTTTTTAGCGCTAGGGGTTTGTGTTCTAACGGACTGTCACGAGACTGTGATGTCCTTTTAAAGAAGAACACTCTTTCTCTGTTTAAAATTAGTTATTTCAAGATATTTATATAAAAAAAAAAAACTTTCAATTAAATTATGTTCATCATACTGATGAGTGAGTATCCTTGGCTGAATTGGTTATATCCTGCCAAAGGTAGCTGGCCAGCTTCCAGAAGTTCAGGCACCTTCCATGTGCCCAAACTGCCAGGCAGCTCGAGCTGAGCTGACTACAGGATGTTCATCGTGCATACAGCTGCAGTCATAACAGATGGGTTCTCCTGCTGTCAGGTGGGTCCTCGGTCGGCCGAATTCCAAAGTCTAGGTCCGGCGTCGGTTGTTGTCGCTTCTTCCCTGACGTCAGTGCGACGGGTATAAAAGAACCAGCCAACGCCATTTTCTTCAGTCTTTCTTGCCGCATGGTGCCCGAAGCAGAAGCAGTTTGCAAGTGCCGGTCGGCCAGCTCCTGAGATTACGAATATTTTTCAACCGAAGACTTCTAGAAAGCTAAGTACCCCGTTGGGGAAACTTTTCTTGCCTCAGACCGATGTCAGACAAAGTTAATAATTGCATTTCATGTGGGAAGCAAATGCCGCATAAGGATTTCCATTCCCTCTGTATACCTTGCTTAGGCCCAGACCACGACGTCTCGGCCTGTCGTTTTTGTGCTACATTCAACAGACGCACTATTAAGCGTCGGGCTAAGTTTGCCCAACACTATTTTGGCAAAAAGCTTAATTACAACATGCCGTCGGATACTCCGACTCCAATTTTGAGTAAACGACGTAAAGATAAGGACCGACATACGAGGTCCGCGACTTCTACCGACACCACGCTAAAGCAGACTACATGTGCTCCGGTTCTCAGCGAGGCACCTACGCAGCCCCTGACTACAGATGACACTTCATTAGCGGTGTCTTCTGTGCCCGAGGTCGCAGGCTCTTCGGCCCACACACCAACTACAGATACCGAAGTCACTCTTGGCAAGGAAATCGACCGGCCTGCCACCTCTCAAGGTGTCTTCAGGCCGCCTTCTTCTTTTTCCATTAAGGCTTACACTAAATCTAAAGCAGCCATGCATTCTAAAAGACAAGCTCCTCAGGGCCCCTCTCAAGGCCCCATGCCGAAAAAAGCAGATGCTCAAAATGGCTGAGGATTTGATTATTCTCATCAGGGGTTCTCAACTCCCCCCGGACAAAAGGCCCAGAGTGGAGGAAGAATACCTTTCCTCGGACCAAGCCTCCATTACTTCAGAGCATTCTGAGGACCAGGAACATTCTTACTCCCCTTTCGAAGATTCTGATGCAGAGGAGTCCATTCCCTCTGCCCCCCCCCCCCCCTGAGGATTACTCTTTTGGGGAAACCTTGCATACCTTGAAGGAACACTTCCACTGGGAAGGCCAAGAGTACTCAGACTCCAAGAAAAGGCTCAGGGATTTCCTCTTGCTCCCTCAGCACAGGCCTCTGGCTATACCTCCTGTCTTAGACATATTAGATGTGTATTCAGAGGCCAGCCTTAACCCAGATTCTTTACCTCCAGCTCCAGTCAAGCCTGACAGGTATTACCGGGTGCCTGATTCACACCAATTCCTATACAAAAGCCATGCGGCTGACCCAGAAACTATTTCACAGGGTCCCAAGGGAATTAAGGCCTCCACTGCCAAAAATCCATTACCTTCAGAGAGATTCCAGAGCTTTAGAAAGGTGGGGGAAAAAGGTATACACCTTGGCCACTTTAACCATGAGGGCATTAAACTGTCAGTTCCATATGTTAAAGTATCAACAGTTTTTGTTATCTCAGTTGAAAAGCAAAATGTCACAACCTGAACAACCAGACTTGGAGTTGCAGGATTTGTTGCATAGTGCAGAGCAAGTGGGGTAAACATACCTTGCAATGTGGTTTTGATGCTTTAGAGGCCTCTTGTAGAGCTGCTGTTACAGGATCAGTCATACGTAGACATGCTTGGCTCACAGAGAAAACCTTACCAAATCATGTCAAAGCTAAATTACTAGATGCACCTCTTCAAAAAGATGTATTGTTTGGTGTTAAAGCTGAGGAGGTATTAAAGAAAATGGAGGAAAAGGCAAAATCAATGCAAACAGTGAAAGATTTCTTCAGGTACAACCGCCACGTTTCAGTAGAAATTGGCCTTCAAAAAATTGGTCCTTTCCAGCCACAGACAGACCTCAAAGAGGTAGATACAGGCGCCCGAGAGGTAGAGGGCAATCTCAAGGATCATTTAGAGGCAGACAATGCAAACACCTACACCAAGAGTGGGTGAGGATAGTTCACAGCCATTCAGAAAGCAGACCCAATGACTTTCCCCTTTGCATGCCAAGCAAGGCTCAAATGGCAGCACCTTTAGGCGGAAAACTGGCATTATTTTCGAAAAATTGGCATATTGTCACAAAAGACAAATGGATCCTGGATGTTATAGACAGAGGCTACAGATTCCACTTTCACACCGTTCCAAAAATGAGAGGCATGCCAAACCTGCCACACAATCAAAGGGCAGAGGCACAAAAACAAATTTCAGATCTCATGGACATGAAAGCTATTCAAGAGGTACCTGCATAAGAACAGGGTTAAGGTTTGTATTCCAGACTATTCCTGGTACCAAGGAAGGGCAAAGATTGGAGATCTATTTTGGACCTATCCACCCTAAACACATATTTACTCGTACCAAAGTTCAAGATGCTCACATTACAGCAGCTTCTTCCCATGCTGGGCAAGGAGTCTTTGCTGGTGACATTGGACCTCAAGGAGGCATACCTGCATGTCCCAATCAGACAAGATTGCAGAAGATACCTCAGATTTCTTGCAGGTTCATCCCATTATCAATTCTCTGCATTGCCCTTTGGCTTATCTACTGCGCCCAGAGTGTTCACGAAATGCCTGGCATCAGTAATTGCCTTCTGCAGACTTCAAGGGATACAAATATACCCATATCTGGACGACTGCCTGATCCAAGCGGACAGCAAACACACTCTTCTGAAACACCTGGCGTTTGCAATAATGTTGTTGAAATTTCTGGGATACACAGTCAACAAAAAAGTCAAGACTAATACCCTCTCAAACAATAATTTTCCTGGGTGCCAGCTTGGATACAAACACCCAGATAGCCTACCTCACGCCAGAGAAACAAGGGCAATTAACTCAATACTTCAGAAAACTGGCAACCTTCACCAGGCTGACTGCAAGGAAAATCCTGCAGGCTCTAGGATTCATGGCATCTTGCATCCTGCTAATCCCATGTGCAAAGCTGCATATGAGAACTTCAATGGTACCTAAAAAACTTATGGTCTCAACACAGCCACAGTTTGGAAACAATCATACCACTGATTCCATGTCTTCAAAAGGAATTTCTGTGGTGGGCTCAAGCATGCCAAAGAAACATAGGTCTCCCATTCTGCAAGCCTCAAGCAAATCGTCATCACAACAGACGCCTCGGACTACGCCTGGGGGGCGCCCATGACAGATCGGTGCATTCAGGGCAAATGGTCACAAAAAGAAAAGCACCTACACATCAATCAAAAGGAAATGCTAGCAGTAATAAATGCTATTATGGCTTTCAAAGACCTACTGCATCCAGGGCAGCTATTGATAAGAACAGACACCACCACAGTGATGTGGTACATAAACAAACTGGGAGGAACTCATTCATATCCCCTGTGCAGACTAGCCATGTCCCTTTGGAACACGGCTCTGGAATTGCAAATCCAACTTCAAGCACAATTCCTGCCAGGGAAGAAAAACACACTGGCAGACAACCTGAGCAGAAATATGACAGATCCACACGAATGGAAGTTGCATCCTCAAGTTTTTACAATGATAATTCAAGCATGGGGAAGGCCAGACATAGATCTCTTTGCCACCCACAGAAATTACCAATTGACAAAATTCTGCTCAAGGACCTTTCATCCACAGGCCTGGAAAATGGACGCACTCTTTCAGTTGGACAACAATGACGGTTTATGCCTTTCCATCTCTTCCACTGCTGGCCAAAGTTCTATTAAAAGCCAGAGCAGACAGACCAAAGATGATTCTCATTGCTCCAGACTGGCCAAGACAACACTGATACCCACTCCTGAGGAGCCTGACGCATTCCCCACCATGGATCCTGCCTCTAATGCCTCTTCTACTGACTCAGCACAACTTCAAAACTCTTCACAGTCAGCTGAAAACACTCAATCTAGCCGCATGGAGGATTCCTTAAATTCACAGCAGACCCTACTCTCCAAGGAGGTGCAGGATGTCATTTTGGAGGCCAGAAGGCCTTCTACTAGAAAAGCCTACTCCATAAAATGGAAACTGTTTTGTGTCTGGAATCAGAAAAAGGGTCAGAATCCTGGAATACTGAATTTACCTCAAATACTACAGTACCTAGCCGAGCTGCTAAGCAGTGGACTTTCATTCTTCTCCATCAAAATCCATGCCTCAGCCATTTCTGCAGAGTACAACACTGATCCTCCTTTATTCTCTCACCCTCTCTTAAGACAGTTCCTCAGAGGGGCTAAGAATATAAACCCCCCAAGGAAGCAACCAGTACCGGCTTGGGACCTCAATTTCATTCTAGAAAAACTAACCCTGCCTCCTTTTGAGCCAGCTGCTTCAACAGATCTGCAATATTTGTCATGGAAAACAGCCTTCCTTCTAGCTATCACCTCAGCACGCAGGGTTTCGGAACTACAAGCCCTCATGGCTTTGCAGCCTTTCATCATTTTCCATCAGGACAGAGTTTCCTTACGAACCAATCCTTCATTTATGCCAAAGGTAGTATCCAGGGTAGCCTTGTATCAGGCTATCCACTTACATACGTTTTACCCTAATCCACAAAACAAAGGGGAGAGGCTACTACATTCCTTGGACATTCACAGACAGCTCCGTTATTATTTGGACAGAACAAAGCCTTTCAGAAAATCAGAGCAATTCTTTGTGTCCTATGCTACAGGTGCTCAAGGGAAGCCTATTTCCAAACAGACAATCTCAAAATGGATAGCCCACTGCATACGCTTTTGTTACTCTTTTCATGGTAAAACTGTACCTACAGGCATCAGATCTCACTCCACAAGGGCCACAGCTACCTCTGCTGCTTTCCTCAGGGGGGTTCCTACCAAAGATATTTTGGAAGCAGCCACTTGGAGTTCTGTACATACTTTCTCCAAGCACTATCACCTACCATTATACTCCAAAACTAGAGCGGGCTTTGCCACTGCAGTCTTGCAGGGCATCCTGGCTTCACCTAGTTCCACTTAGTGCCTACCACCCCTTTATTGATTCTACCCATCTGTTATGACTGCAGCTGTATGCACGATGAACATAGTGCAGTTTTGTACCTACCATAAATGTAGATGTTAGAGTGCTAATACAGCTGCAGTCCAGGTTTCCCTCCCTCCTTCCCCTCTTGGGACAGGCCTTATGGCTAACACCTCCTCATACAACCTCATTGGGGTATTCTTTTATGGTGTATTTGCTTGCAACTACTTTTTTTTGATTATATTGCATTTGCTTTACTGCATAAATTTATGTTTTACCTTCCTTCTGGGGGCACCTGACATCTGGGGCAAGAAAAACTGAAGAAAATGGCGTCTGCTGGTTCTTTTTATACCCCTGTCGCACTGACGTCAAGGAAGAAGCGACAACAACCGATGCTGGACCTAGACTTTGGAATTCGGCCGACCAAGGACTCTCCTGACGGCAGGAGAACTCATCTGTTATGACTGCAGCTGTATTAGCACTCTAACATCTACATTTATGGTAGGTACAAAACTGTACTTTTGCATGCCAGACTCTTATGAGCTTTACTGCTGCCAAAGAGTACGCTGCTCTGAGGCTTTCTAGGATTGAGGTTCGGCTTGTGCTGATCTTTCCTGGGTAGACACGTTCCCTTTTGGGTGGATTCCATTTAATAATTTTGTTTATTGATATTTTCCTGTTAAGGAAAGTTATTGTTTTTAAAGGACTGCCATGAGACTGTACTGCTGCTGTCTGCTCCCATTTTTCCTGTCAAAAGAAAACAGAAGTAAACACGTATGTACTGTTCAAATTTCCTTGGGCAAAGCATTGTTTACTGGGTCTGGCTCAGGGTTTAATTCAGGCTATTGCTCATTCTTTTCTAGCAGTTTCTGGTAAGAGTACCTCCTTAAGTAAAGAGATTCATTATCTAGGCAGGACGAAGAAGGTACAGATATAGAGTTTTCTGCTCCAGTTTCTGATTCAGATTGAGGAGAGCTCAATTTCTGACTCTTCCGTGCTCGTGGGGGTCTGTTTCTCTGAGACCATTTCTCAAATGCATCAGTGTTTTTTCTGTGGGAGAACCCTGTTTTCTTGGTCCCTAAGAAAATACTAGGTGTTTCAGAAGGAATGTCTGGAACCTGCACCCATTCCTCCCATTACTGTCTGCAGTTTTCTTGACAGTTAAACAGCTACCCCCCATAAAGGCAGGAGGTTATAAAGTTCCTCAGTCTTTTAACTTCTTGTACATGCTTACAGACCTGATCCAGCAGCTATAGCTTTATGTAATCTTTTTGCTGCTAAACAGTTAATTCCAGTCCTATTTCGGATAGGAATGGGAAGATTATTAAAAACTATGGGGAAAAAATGTAGCCTTGTGCAGCTTTGATTTTTTCAGCATTTTGAATTATTAGGCTAGTTTGTATATGTTAAGGTTTGTCCTGACTAATTGTGAAAGTATTAATTGTTTTGTCTGCAGTTTTTTCTTGAGGAAAAAATCTGTTTTCAGTTTAATTTCTTCTGTTCAAGTAGCTACTTATTATATACAGTCTGTTTGTATGACTCTTACTACGTCAAGGGCTATGGCCACTGCTGCTTTTTGTTTGCATGGCTAAGATGATGGTAAAATGAGATTTTAAATTCTCCTTTGGCTAGAGAATAGTTTTTGGCCCTTCTGCTGCAGAGGTGATAAATGGGATGAAAGGCTTAAGCTGATACAGGAAATCTCAAGATTTTTCGGTAATCCAATGTTGGTAAGAAACAAAATAAACAATTGCAACAAAATGCAAGTAAACTGGTGTTTTAAGAAGAAATGGCATGGGGTTTCCAAGAAGAATTTTGAAAACTCTCAAAATAAAGGACAGTCCGATAAGTTAGAATGACTACTTCAGAGAATTTGTGCGCACCTCCCACCCTGGCACCTGCTTTTTCCTCCAAAAAAATGTGCATCTCCACTTTTCTCTTTAACAACAAACTAGTTTTAGACTGGTTCTGAAGATCATTCATCAAGATATGGTAGTGACAGGTAATTCATACTTTCCATGGTGTAATTCCCATCCTCCAGAGTAGACTATTTTGTTTCCACCTGTCCATCACTTGCTGTCCGAGGGAGTGATAAAACCAGTTCCTCCTTCCCAGGTGAGAAAGGGGTTTTATTAAAGGATGCTTTTAGTACCAAAGAAAGAAAATGCTCAGACCAGTTCTGGATTTTTCTTTCCTAAATCTGTTTGTGATGGTGCTCATAATCAAAATGAGGTCGCTTTACAACCAGATATTTTTCGTGTTTACAGCACAGCGAAAAGAAACTGGTAAATCACAAGAAGGCTCCAAGGTAGTCACTCGATAAAGATTTATTGTCCACAAACACCAAAAAAATTCCAATAAAATGGACAAGCCAACAAAACAAAATTTCTAACATAGTACTAAGCGCTTTCACCCTCCAACACATAAGGGCATCATCAGAGTACAGAGTATTTTTCGTGTTTCACTGTTGCAGTCATCACATTTGGGTTATTTGCTTGCAGTAGCCGTCATTCAGCCTGATTAACAAAGTCTTGGGTCCTGCATCGGTTGCTGTCCCTTCATGACGTCAGGTCGTCAGGGGTATAAAACATGCAGCCAATGCCATTACATCAGTCTTTCTTGCCGTGCGGTGCACGAAGCAGTTCAAGTGCTGGTCGGCCGACTCCTGAAATTTTCGTTTTCGAGTTTCAGAACCGAAGTCTTCAACTAAAGCTAAGTACCCTGTTAGGGAAACTTTCTTGCTCCCTTACCAATGTCAGTAAAAGTGAATTGCATTTCTAGTTGAAAGCAAATACCTTACAAAGATTTTCATTTGTACTGTATTCCTTGCCTAGGCCCTGACCACAATGTACCTTGCTGTCGGTTTTGTGCTTTATTTAATCAATGCACTATCCGTCATCGGTATATTTTCGCCTCTAAATATTTCAGTTCTCTGTTCAGTTATCCAGAAATGTCGTCTGTAAGCCATCCGACTACCAGAGTTCCGAAAAACGCAAAGATAAAGACAGGCTGCCTAGGTCCAAAGCTGCTGACGACTCTTCTCCTAAGCCAGTTCAGCGGTACTCAGTGAGGTGCTTTCGCAGCCCCTGATACCCGCTACTTCTGATTCGCAGGCCTCTACTGAGACCGGTATGCTGCGAGATGCTTCAACTGTGGAACCTGCGGATGTCTCTACCCTGGATGGGTCCAGAGCTGCTGTGCAGGCACCGGCTTCTGAGGGTATAATCAGGCCCCCACGGACTTCCATATTAAACAGACGCCTTCTTCTTTAAGGCCTAAACCTCGAGCCATGCTTTAGAAAATCGACGCCCAAGCCGTATGCTCAGGCCTTTATGCCTAAAAAAACAAATAAGAATGGCTGAATACCTTATAACTTTAATCAGGGGAAGCCAACCACCCTCTTCTAAGAGACCTAGGACTGAAATTGTTTATGAATCTTCTGGCCATTTTTCTGATTCTTCTGATCTGGATTTACCCTTATCTACTTATGAGGATTCTGATGCAGAGGACTCTATTCCCTCTTGAAAAATAGCCGAGCTGGATCCTGCGCCCACTGTCGTCACGTTTGGAAGTAGCAGCCAAACCACAAAGCTATTCAGCACAAACAGGCGTAATTTATTGCAAATGGTGAAATAACAGCATAAAAACACAACCAACTTAGCGCTTTCTCCCTTCATCTAAGGGCATCATCAGAGTTGTGTAAAAAACGCAGTTAGTAGTTTAAATAGCACCACATAAAACACACCCTCCTTCATTAGCCAATCAATAACATACATTTCAAGCATTTAAAGTTCCAACATACATAAATTACGTTAAAAAAAACTTATAGTTTAAAATAAGTTTTAAAAAAATGTATACATTGATTCTATAATTGTATTACGTTGCATAACCACAAGGGTCCAAGACCTTTTTCTGACCTTAATGAAAAAACTACATAAATTCCACTTAAATTCATATAAAAAATACATGAATTGTAAATACATACATCGTACTAACAATGTCCTATATGGTAACAAACTAGCCAACCTAAACAATAGAACATGTTCATATGGTACAGAGCAAAAGTCTGTAAATTCATAGTAACAATGCCCTGTATTTTAACAAACTGGACAATGAAACATGTTCATTAATACCTGGTGGTCTAGAGGCGTTAAGCCTAAGCTGCCAAATGCACTCCTTTACCTCAAGCAAAATGTTGTCGTCGCCCCCGTTGTCTCTGTATGGAATCCTATCAATAATAAAAAACAAAAATCTCTTAAAATCCTTACATCTTATACTGTGTATGTATAGTGCATTTGTAGTTTTCTTGTTCTTAATCTCAATTTTCTAATGGTTTTACCCACGTAGAAAGTAGTACAAGACAAACAGGTGGCCAAATACACCACCATCTTGGTATTACAATTCACATGGCCTGGACTTGCTATCGTTTTATTATAATTATGTACTGTTACATAAGGTCCATTATTGATGTACTTACAAGTACTACAAAACCCACATATGTTCATCATACAATGTCTATACGAGTGTTGAGAATCAACACTTTCCATAAGTTGTTTTAAGTTCCTACCCCTACTAAATGTAAAAGAAGGTAAGACTCCTACAATGTTGGTAATATCCATTGGTAGAGACCCTGTCCATATATCTTGAACAATATGCATAATATTGTAGCTGTCCTCATTGAATGGCATAATCATAGAATGACTAGGCCTTTTAAATGCCTCGCTCTTATTGTCAATAATTAGCCCTGCTGTCAATATTGGTTTATATATAGTGCGTCTCTTGACAGCAATCTCATCCTTGGTTCTACCCAAAATGTCATAAGGGTACCCTCTTTCCTGAAACGTCAATCAGTTTATTTATTTCACTCTCATATATACTGTCATCACTAATTAACCTAGATAATCTTACCATCTGTCCTTTAATGATGTTCTTTTTTTGAAAGTAGGGGTGACAACTGTCAAAATGGAGAAAGAAGTTTGAGTGTTTTTTTACGAAAAATGCTAGAAATAAGAGTCTTATTTTCCCTATCCTTCATTATGAGCAGAGGCCTGCCACCAAAGCAAGGGACTACCATTCACACCACCCCCTGCCGCCCAAGCACTAACAGACTCATCAGATTATGCATGGGGGGGGCTCGCCTGGCAGAAGTGCATTCAGGGCAAATGGAACCCAAGTCAAATGCACTTGCATATCAATCAAAAATAAATGTTAGCTGTACAGAATGCTCTAAGCCTTCAAGGACCACATTCTTCCAGGACAATTAATGATAAAGACCGACAACACCACTGTTATGTGGTACATAAACGAGCAGGGGGGTACACATTCCTACACCCTATGCAGACTAGCCATGGCATTGTGGAACACAGCCCTGAGCTACCAAGTGCATCTACAAGCTCAATTCCTGCCAGGAAAATTTAAATACACTGGCAGACTATCTAAGCAGAAACCTCATGGACCCACACGAGTGGAAGCTGGAACCAAGGATTTTCAACATGTTGACAAGCAAATGGAGCCCAGGTTATAGACCTGTTTGCCTCTCCCCAGAACTATCAATTGGACAAATTTTGCAAAAGGACTCCCCACAAACAAGCTTGGAAAGTGGAAGCTCTATCCTTCAGCTGGAAAAACCTATCAGTTTATGCCTTTCCTCCTCTGCCTCTGCTCTCCAAAGTACTACTAGAGATCAAACAAGACAAACCAAGGACGATTTTGATTGCACCAGACTAGCCACGCCAACACTGGTAGCCCCACTTGCGCAGTGTGTCACTGTTGGCCCCATGGCACCTGCCTCAGACTTGTACCCTATTGTCTCAGCAGGAGAACCAGATTCTGCACCCTCAGCTTCATACACTGAACCTAGCAGCCTGGCTAATTACCTAATCTCTCCTTTACCATCCCTCAGTAAACCAGTGATGGATATCATTTTAGAGGCAAGGAGGCCTAGTACTAGAAAATCTTATGCAGAAAAATAGAAAAGATTCTGTGACTGAAACCAATCTCAAAGGATGAGCACAGCAGTGCCCAGTTTACCTCAGATTTTACAGTACTTAACTGAGATGCTTCACAAGGGCCTGTCTTTCTCCTCCAAAATTCATGGCTCAGCCATTTCAGCTCATAACACAGAACCTCCCCTCTTCTCTCAACCACTGCTTGAGCAGTTCCTCAGAGGGGCCAAAAATCCTCTGCCACCTAGTAGAGCCCCAACTCTAGCCTGGGACCTTAATTTTGTACTGGAAATGCTCACCTTCCCTCCTTTCGAGCCAGCTGCCACTGCAGATGTAAAATTCCTCTCCTGGAAAACAGCTCTCCTTTTAGCAATCACTTCAGCAAGAAGGGTATCTGAATTACAGACCCTCATGGCAGTGGAGCCTTTCATCATTTTTCATGCGGACAGGGTGTCCCTCAGGACCAATCCCTCCATGTCCAAGGTGGTGTCCAGTGTGGCCCTTCATCAATCCATTCCTTTGCTAACCTTCTTTCCTAACCCACAGAACAAAGGGGAACAGATATTGCACTCCTTAGGCATGCACAGACAACTTAGATTATATTTGGACAGGACTAAACCTCAAAGGAAATCTGACCAACTGCTTGTGGCTTTTGCTGCAAGGGCAGAGGAGAAGGCCATTTCAAAGCAAACCATTTCCAAATGGATAGGCAATTGCATTCATTTCTGCTCAAGCACCATGGAAAACCTATCCCACAGGGATCAGACCCCACTCAACCAGGGCTGCATCTACCTCTACAGCCTGTCAGAGGCATCCCTACCAGGGACATCCTAGAAGCTGCTACCTAGAAGCTGCTACCTGGAGTTCAGTACATACTTTCACCAAACATTGCCACCTGCCAATTTTCTCTAAATCCAGAGCTGGCTTTGCCACTGCAGTCTTGCTGGTCCTAATGCTATCTAAATTTCTCCTCCCATCCTTAGCTTTGGGAATCCACCCAAATGTGGTGACTGCAACAGTGAAACATGAACACAGTACAGTTGTGTACACTTACCATAAATGTAGATGTTCAAGTGTATTCACTGTTGCAGTCCTGGTTACCCTCCCTTCAGCCCCCTTTTTTCTTTGGGCTACACCTCTGTTCTGTACTATGCTCAAAAGCTTTTTGGTGTATTTTCTTTTTTGTTGGAGGTATAACCTTGTATATTTATAGGTTTAATTGTTTTCCATTAGGGGGGCACCTGACATCGGGGGCTAGAAAAACTGATGTAATGACGTCAGCTGCATGTTTTATACCCCTGACGACCTGACGTCATGGAAGAAAAGACAGCAACTGACACAGGACGTAAGACTTTAATCAGGCCGACTGAGGGCTACTGCAAGCAGATAACCCGAATGTGATGACTGCAACAGTGAATAACACTCTAACATCTACATTTATGGTAAGTGTATGGAAAGTCCCCTTTCTGATCTAGGTTTCCTAGTATCACTAAATTTAAAAAGATGCTTATGTTCCTGTTCATACAGCCTTCAGACATTTTTAAGGTTTCGTGTGTTCTGCATCACAATACCAGATGTTTGTGTTACACTGCTGCAATCATTACACTTGGGTTATCTTGCCGTCAGGCGTTCCCGCAGTCTGCCCGAGTTCCAAAGTTTTGGTCTGGCGTCTGTTGCTGTCGCTTCTTCCCTGATGTCAGTGCGCCATGGGTATATAAGATGCAGCCGACGCCACTTTCTTCAGTCTTTCTTGCCATGCGGTG
Organism: Protopterus annectens; assembly: GCF_019279795.1. NCBI lineage: Eukaryota > Metazoa > Chordata > Ceratodontiformes > Protopteridae > Protopterus > Protopterus annectens. The sequence continues at coordinate 1,236,742,120 of NC_056746.1, forward strand.
CCCGATGCAAAAGCAGTTCGCAAGTGCCGGTCGGCCGACTCCTGAGATTTTCCCAGAACCGAAGTCTTCTACAAAGCTAAGTACCCCGTTGGGGAAACTTTTTCTTGCCTCGGACCGATGTCAGTAAAAGTTAATTGTATTTCTTGTGAGAAGCAAATACCTCATAAGGATTTCCTTTCCTATAGTTTCCCATGCCTAGGCCCAGACCACGAAGTTACAGGTTGTCGGTTTTGTGCTAGGTTTAACAAACGCACTATTAAACGTCTGTTTGATTTTGCCCAACATTATTTTGGCAGAAAATTTAATTACACCATGCCATCGGAACTACCGACGACCGGGTTACATAAAAAACACAAGGACAAGGACAGGCATCCGAGGCCCAAAACTGACTAAGCCTCTTCTAGACCAGTCGCCGGTTCTCTGGTTTTCAGCGAGGCGCCTTCGCAGCCCCTGATGATCGCTTCTTTGGAACCACAGGCCCCCTCTGACTCCCATGTGGAGATGGCTGGGCCAGACTTGCGGCCTACCGAGACTAACCCTTCAGAGGGCTGCGGAGTAGCCGAACAACCCGCAGCTTCAGAGGGTGTGTTCAGGCCTACTCAGTTAACCATTAAATCTTCTGTTAAACCCAAAACAAAGAAAACTTCAGCATTCACCAGGACAGGCCTCCATGCCTAAGAAACAGATGCTCAAAATGGCTGAAGACCTAATCACTCTGATGGGTCCCATCCCTCCACCTGATAAAAGGCCTAGACAGGATGCAGACTATGAATCATCTGACCAGGTGTCCATCTCCTCAGACTCGTCCTCAGACCAAGGATACTCTTTACCCCCCTTATGAGGATTCTGATGCTGAGGAATCTATTCCATCAGCCTCTCTGCCTGAGGACTACACCTTTGGGGGAAACCTTACATACCATGAGGGAGCATTTCCATTGGGAGGGCCAGGATTACTCAGAATCCAAGAAAAGGCTCAGAGACTTCCTTTTTTTATCTCAGCACAGACCCCTTGCTATTCCGCCAGTGTTAGATATTGTGGATGGATGTGTATACTGAATCCAGCCTAAATCCTGATTCCTTACCTCCAGCCCCAGTTAAACCTGACAGATACTACAGAGTCCCTGACTCTCACACATTTCTGTACAAAAGCCCTGTTGCTGACCCTGAAACTATTTCCCAGGGACCCAAAGGGGTTAAGGCCTCATCAGCCAAGAACCCAGTTCCCTCTGACAGATTCCAGAGCATTAGACAGATGGGGAAAGAAAGTATATACGTCTACAACCTTAGCAATGAGAGCCTTAAATTGCCAGTTTCACATGCTAAAACATCAATAATTTCTACGGTCTCAGTTGATACAAAAACTGCTTCCAGAATCAGATCCTCCTACTTTTAAAGACATGCAGGATTTATTGCATGCAGCTGAACAGGTGGGAAAACATACTTTGCAATGTGGTTTTGACTCTTTATAGGCCTCCTGTAGAGCAGCCGTTACAGGCTCTGTCATTGGAAGACATGCTTGGTTAAAAGAACATACGTTACCAGACCATGTTAAAGCAAAATTATTGGATACACCTTTGCAGCAGGATGTGTTGTTTGGAGTCGAGGCAGAAGAGGTATTAAAGAAAATAGAGGATAAGGCAAAATCAATGCAAACGTTGAAAGATTTCTTACAGGTTCAGCCTCCTAGATTTAGCAGAAATTGGCCAACTAAGAATTGGTCCTTTCTAGTTAGACAGACCTCAAAGGGGCAGATACAGACGTCCAAGAGGTAGAGGTCAACCACAAGGTCCTAACAGGCCTCAACAATGGGTTGCATCAAGCCAGATAGAAGGGGAAGACAGGCCCCAACCATATAAAAAGCAGCCCCAATGACTTCCCGCTACAGCTGCCAAACAACTCTCTCTCGGCAGCCCACTTGGGAGGAAAACTGGCACTTTATCACAATTGGCATATGATCACCAAAGACAAATGGGTTCTCAACACAGGTTACAGGTTCCTCTGTCACACTCTGCCAAGGTTAAAAGGAATGCCAAATCTGCCACCAAATCAATGGGCAACAGCACTCAAGATTCTTTCTAGTTCCCAGGAAGGACACAGCCTGGAGGCCCATTCTGTATCTTTCTTCTCTAAATACTTATCTGGATGTTCCGAAATTCAAAATGCTAACCCTACAGCAGCTTCTTCCCATGCTGGGCAAGAAAGCTTGGCTCGTGACATTGGACCTCAAGGAGACATACCTGCATGTCCCTATCAGACAAAACTGCAGAAGATGCCTCAGATTCATAGCTAGTTCAATGCATTATCAATTCATTGCACTGCCCTTTGGCTTATCTACTGCGCCCAATGTCTTCACAAAGTGCCTGGCACCAGTAATTGTATTTTGCAGACAGAAAGGAATTCACATTTATCTGTACCTGGACGACTGCCTGATTCAAGCAGAGAGCAGGGACATTCTTCTAAAGCATCTGGCGTTTGTAAAAAAAAAAAGGGATACACAGTAAACAAAAAGAAATCAAAACTAGTGCCCTCACAAGAGATAATATTCCTGGGTGCCAACTTGAACACAACGGCCCAGATGGCTCATCTCACGCCAGACGAGCAAGGACAACTGACTCAATACTTTCAGTTGATGGCAACAAAGACTCAACTCCCTGCAAGAAAAATTCTGCAGGCCTTGGGTTACATGGCATCTTGCATACTACTAATTCCATATGCCAGACTGCATATGAGGAAACTACAATGGTACCTAAAGAATGTATGGTCTCAACACTGTCAAAGTTTGTAAACAGTTATACCACTAATTCCTTGCCTTCAACAGGAGTTTCAATGGTGGGCTCAAGCTTGTCACCTCAACAAGGGGCAACCTTTTACTCAATCCACAGCCAGGCAAACACTGACAACGGATGCATCGGATTACGCCTGGGGAGCACACATGGCAGGCATCTGTATTCAGGGCAAGTGGCCCGCAGAACAAAGGCATCTTCACATCAATCAATAAGAGATGCTAGCTGTACAAAATGCACTTATAGCTTTCAAGGACCTGCTGCATCCAGGACAACTACTACTAAAGACGGACAACACTACAGTTATGTGGTACATAAACAAGCAAGGGGGCACTCACTCCTACCCCCTCAGCAGGCAAGCCATGACCTTGTGGAACACAGCTCTAAACTATCAATTTCATCTGCAAGCACAATTCCTGCCAGGAGAGAAAAACACACTGGCAGACTACTTAAGCAGAAACATCATGGATCCCCACGAATGGGAATTGAATCCACAGATATTCAGAATGATAACACAGAAATGGTGGAGCCCGGACATAGATCTGTTTGTATCCCCAATGAACTGCCAGCTACAGAAATTCTGCACAAGGAGTTACTATCCACAAGCATGGAAAGTGGATGCCCTCATTCAGCTGGAAAAACCTACAAGTGTACGCTTTCCCACCACTACCTCTCCTGCCAAAGGTACTCATAAAAGCCAGGCAAGAAGAGCCAAAGATGATCCTGATTGCACCAGACTGGCCACGCCAGCACTGGTACCCAATCTTAAAGAACTTAGCACAAGAACCACCCTGGATTTTGCCTCAAATCCCACATCTGCTGACTCAGCACAACAATCTTACTACACAGCCAGCTAAAGACCTTAAACCTAGCTGCATGGAAGGTTCCTTAGTCAAGCAGGCAATGCCGCTCTCCAAGCTGTTATGGATGTCATTCTGGAGGCCAGAAGGCCTAGTACCAGAAAAGCCTATTCGGATAAATGGAAGAGATTCTGTGCCTGGAACCAAGCACACAGCCTTGAGCCTCATGTTCCAAACATTCCTCAGATACAATATTTAACTGAGATGCTGGACAAAGGACTCTCCTCCTCCATCAAGATCCACGCCTCTGCCATCTCTGCTCATTACAACACGGACCCACCAATTTTCTCTAATCCTTTGCTAAGACTACCTCAGAGAGGCTAAAAACATAAGACCTCCCTGTAGAGCACCTATTCCAACTTGGGACCTCAACTTTGTTTTGGAGAAGCTAACTTTACCTCCTTTTGAGCCAGCTAACACAGCAGAATTAAAATACATCTCTTGGAAAACTGCTCTACTCCTGGCAATAACATCCGCACGAAGAGTTTCAGAATTACAGGCACTAACGGCAGTGGAACCTTTCCTCATTTTCCACCAGGACAGGGTGTCTTTAAGAACTAACCCTACGTTTATGCCAAAGGTGGTATGCAGTATGGCTCTAAACCAAACTATTCATTTGCCAACTTTTTATCCAAAACCACAGAATAAAGGGGAGAGACTACTGCATTCCTTGGACATTCACAGGCAGTTACGCTTCTACTTGGACAAAACCAAAGCTTTCAGGAAATCTGAGCAATTATTGGTAGCATATGCTGCAGGAGCACAGGGAAAAGCCATTTGAAACAGACTATTTCAAAATGGATAGGACATTGTATACGCTTCTGCTATACACACAATGGGAAACCTGTACCTAGCAGCATTAGATCTCACTCCACTAGGGCAACAGCCACTTCAATTGCCTACCTCAGAGGAGTACTTACCAAGGATATTTTGGAAGCAGCAACTTGGAGTTCTGTGCATACCTTCACCAAGCATTACCATCTGCCTCTATACTCTAAATCCAGAGCTGGCTTCGCCACTGCAGTACTGCAGGGCCTTATAGCCACCCCTAATGCCTTATAGAACCAGCCACCCAACCTCAGCTTTGGGATTCTACCCAAGTGTAATGACTGCAGCAGTGTAACACGATGAACATAGTACAGTTTTGTACCTACCATAAATGTAGATGTTCGAGTATATACACTGCTGCAGCCCAGGTTACCCTCCCTCCTTCCCCTCTTACTTGCTGGTACGTACCTATGTCTTCTACCCTTTACTACCTATGGGGAGTATTTGCTGGTAGCTGAAAGTTGTTTGCTTTTATTATGTATGTTTTATTAGCAGTTTGAATTGCCTACCTATTTGGGGGCACCTGACATCTGGGGCAAGAAAAACTGAAGAAAATGGCGTTTGCTGTATCTTATATACCCCTGCTGCACTGACGTCAGGGAGGAGGCGACAGCAACAGACGCCGGACCAAGACTTTGGAACTCAGGCCGACTGGGGAACCGCCTGATGGCAGGATAACCCAAGTGTAATGACTGCAGCAGTGTATACACTCGAACATCTACATTTATGGTAGGCACAAAACTGTACTTTCTGCAGGGGTTTATAGCCGTGCCTAATGCTATTTAGTTCCAGCCTCCCATCCGTAGCTTTGGGATTCTACCCAAATGTAATGACTGCAACAGTGAAACACGAGGAACATGATACAGTTGTGTACACTAAATGTAGATGTTAGAGTGTATTCACTGTTTAAGTCCGAGTTACCCACCTGCCACCCCCCCCCCTTTTTCTAGAACCTCTTTCCTTCACTATATTCTACAGCCTTTGTGGTGTATTTGCTTTATCCTGACATCTGGGGCAAGAAAAACTAAAAATGGCGTTGGCTGCATGTTTTATACCCCTGACGACCTGACGTCATGGAAGTGGAGAGCGCAACCGACGCAGAACCCAATAAATTGATATTCAGGCTGAGGGCAACCTGCCAGCAGGTTACCGAGATGTAATGACTGCATCAGTGAATACACACCAACATCTACATTTATGGTAAGTGTACACAACTGTACTTTAGTGGGTCTGCTCCGAAGGCATGCTTGGCTTAAGGAGCAATCTTTGCCTTATGTTAAAGCTAAATTGTTGGATGCTCCCTTAAATCAGGGCTGCCTGTTTGGCAACAAGTCTGAGGAAGTTCTTAAAAAGATGGAAGATAAAGCTAAATCTATGCAATCTGTTAAAGATTTTTTACAAGTTCAGCCACCTAGATTTAGTAGGCACTGGCCCTCTAAGAATTGGTCCTTTCTAGCCCCTTCCAGGTCTTCTCAAGCCAAACCCTGACACAGCAGTAACCCCAGGTTTCAGTCCCAGGGGACACACATGACTAAGCAGTGGGGGGGGGGGGTTGCTCCCAAATCAGGGAGTATTAAGACTCCCCCTAAGGAAAACTGTCTCAATGACTTCAAAGCCCTTCCCAACTGAATGCTCCTTTAGGCAGAAAGATTGGTCTGCAGGTCAAAAACTGGGAGCTCATTACCCAAGACAAATGGGTTTTAAATGTAGTGTCTGAAGGATACAGATTTCACTTCCACACCTTACCAACACCAAGCGGGTGGCCAGATCTACCCCCAAATCAGTGGGCAGAGGCCCAAAATCAAGTACTCTCTCTCAAACATGGAGGCTATTCAGTTGCTACCAGAGGGACAAGGTTTCTATTCGAAACTTTTTCTGGTACCCAGAAAGGCAGTGCATGGTGTCCTATCCTGGACCTGTCTACTCTAAACACCTTTTTGGAGATTGCAAAATTCAAGATGACTTCACCAGCTGCTTCCTGTTCTAGGCAAAGATGCATGGTTGGCAACACTAGACTTAAGAGGCATACCTGCACATCCCTATTATAGGTTCATAGGTAGGTACTAGGCTATCGGCCATAGGGCCCATACAAGCCTAGCCAAAAAATGTACCCTGGCTTTCGCCACCAAAGAAAATTATTTTCCTGTGCCCCTGTTGAGCAGAGCCACAGAAGTGATCCCCGGGGTGAATTTCCCATTTCCCATCCAATCAAGATTTTTCTTGAGTGCTAATGAGGAGCTCTGTTTGACAGATAGGTAGTCTGTTCCAGAGTATGGGAAGTCTCTGAGACAGGAATCTATCCCTCCAGCATGTTCTGTTTATTGTGGTGACGAGGTTAAGGTCCCTAGAGCGTGTAGCTCGGAGGGATTGGGATTTCTTTGTGGAGCATGTCCAACAGCTCTGGGTTTGACATAGCTTTGTATGTTAGGCAGAGATCGCCCGAGTAGGCAATATGCGATGGAGTAAAGCTGTAGCTTTTTGAGACTGTCTGCATAGGGCATCTGTTTGAGGCCAGTAATCCTCTTTGTGAGGTATTTCTGTGGTCTTTCCAGTTGTAGATGTCTTGTGAGGTACATACCAAAAGGGGTGTTGTACTCTATAATGGGTCTGAGTGATGAGTAGAGGGGAACAATGACCTCTTTTTTTCTGGATGAGAATCCTTTTGTGATGAGATGAGCCACGTAGAAGGATTTCCTGACCACTGTGGTGATGTGATTATCAAAGGAGAGACTACTGTCCACCTGTGTCCCAAAGTCTCATCACATTTTCGGCATTAAGTAGACTACCAGCTATGTGGTAGTTCATGGGTACAGAGTTTTTACCAAAGGGGATGACCATACAGTTTTTGGCATTGAGCTTCAGGCCATGGCTTTGACACCAGGTATCTGTCTCAGTGAGGCCCTTTTGTAGTTTGTCCACATCGTTAGGAGTTTCGATTATGGCTCCTAGTTTGCAGTCATCTGCAGACTTTGTTAGCCAAAGACCTTCTGTGTTGGCCTGCACTTCAGAGAAGTAGATGCCAAACAGGAGAGGACCCAGGACTGAACCCTGTGGTACTCCACTTGTCACTGGTCTGATGTCGGATTTGGAATCCACTACTTTCACAGTGTGGGTTCTGTCTGTGAGCCAGTTGGCAACCCATCTTGTGACATAGGGGTTTATACCTAGTTTAGTGAGCTTATCTATAATTCCAGAGGGGGGGATGGTGTCAAAAGCCTTGGCGAGATCTAGATAAGCTGTGTGAACCATTTTACCCTCATCTATGGCTTTGGTGACTGCTTCAAAGAAGTCAATCAGGTTTAGGAGACATGATCTGCCTTTTACAAATCCAAACAGAGTAGGGTCCAGAGTTTGGAGATTACCAATGTCTTTGAGTTCCATGATGATACGTTCCATGGCCTTGCAGACCAGGCTCGTCAGTCTAATGGGGCGGTAGTTCCCGGGGTCCGTCGTGGCTCCCCCTTTGTGCAGTGGGATAACCGTCGCAGTGTGCCATTCAGTGGGTACAAAGCCTGAGGTGAGGCTATGATTGAACATGGTACTTAGGGTGCCAGTTCATTCTGTAGTTCGTGTAGAACGCAGCCTGGGATATTGTCAGGTCCCATGGATGCTGTGTTCTTGGCTTTGGAGAGTGTTTTTTTTTTACCTGTGCAGCCATGATTATAGGAATTTTGCATTCTTCCGGTATAGAGATGGGCCCTCTAGGGGGTGAGAGGGGGGTAAAGTTAGCACTGAACCTGTCTGCTAGGATGTTGGCAGTATCAGTTGGTTCTGTATATTTAGTGCCATTATGCTGATCTGAATGTTCCCATTTAGATTCTTGACATAGCTATAGAATGCTTTGTGGTTGTCTTTAGAGTCAGTGGCAATTTTGTTTTCGTAACTAGCTTTGGAGGATTTTAAAAATTTTTTTTTTGGGAAAAATTTTTTTTTTTTTTAAAAAAAAATTTTGTTAAATTTTTTAAATTTTTTTTAAAAAATTTTTTTTTAAAAATTTTTTTTAAAAATTAAAAATTATTTTTTAATGTTTTTTTTAAAAAGGGTTTTTTTTTTTTAAGGGGTTTAAAATTTATTTTTTAGGTTTTTGGGGTTTTAATTTTTTTTGATTTTTTTTTTTTAATTTAAAATTTTTAAAAATTTTTTTTTGGGGGGTTTTTTTTTTTTAAAAAAAAAAAAATTTTTTTAAAAAAAATTTTTTTTTTTTTATTTTTTTTTGTTAAAAAAGGGGGTTTTTTTAAAAGGGGGTTTTAAAAATTTAAAATTTTTTTTTGGGGGTTTTTTTAAAAAAAAAAAAAAAAAATTTAAAATTATTTTGGGGAAATTTTAAAAAAATTTTTTAAAATTTTTTTTAAAAAAAAGGGGGGGGTTTTTTAAATTTTTAAAATTTTTTTTTTTAATATTTTTTTTAAAATTTTTAAATGGGGTTTTAAATTTTTTTTTTTGGGAAAATTTTTGTTTTTTTTAAAAAGGGGGTTTATTTGAAATTTTTTTTTTTTTAAAATTTTTAAAAGAAGGGGATTTTTAAATTTTTTTTTTTTTGGATTTTTTTTTTTTTTTTTGGGGTTATAGGAATTTTTTTTTTGGGGGTTTTGGGGGGGGTTTTTAAATTTTTAATTTTTTTTTTTAAAAATTTTTGTTTTTTAAAATTTTTTTTTTTTTTTTTTTAAAAATTAAAAATTTTTGTTTTTTTAAAAAAATTTT